>NC_043701.1:174874727-174960328 GCF_006229205.1 Suricata suricatta
ATTCCAAATGAATATAGTATTTCCAACAAAAAAGAAAAATTCAGTTCTATACCAAGATACAGGTGTTACTCCATACCTGAAGGGTTCACATTTTAAATTTATTTTTTAGTTTTTCTCTTTTGTAAACAAATGATTGATGAAATAATGCAACACCTTAAATTCCAGAAAATGGCCTCGTCGTCCAACCTCCTGTGGGTACGATGCATGATCAATCTATTATAGAGGATTAATGCAAGTTCATGCTTTTTGTGTTATGGTGAGACAACATTAAAGAATCCAATTTAGACTGGTTGAAGCACAAGTATAATAATCCTTGAATGTGGCCAAACCTATGTGAGACATGAGTTTGAATCCATTATCTTGAGATTTAACGTCGTACCGTGGTCCATCCATCCTCATCAGTCTCGTTTTTAGTACGACGAAGAGATTCCCGATCTTTCTCAGCTCTCCACGAGGACTTCTCTTTTTCGCCTTCTCTTTCCCTTTCTCGGTCTCTTTCTCGGTCCCTTGAAAGAGCTGGGGGAGGAACACGACGAGGGGCTTCCCGCTCTTCCACCCGCTCATCTTTCCTGTCATCGGCGCGTCTCCAAGAACTTACTAAAAGTTTAACAGAAAGAGAGAATAAATTTGTACTGTACTGTATTGGCTCAGACCGAATAGAACTTCAGCAAAAAGAAGGTTTCCAATTACTCAAAAATCCTGTACTAAAGGTAACAATATAGAACCCCCATGAAAAACATAATAAAATAAATCTTAGTAATTTAAGACAAGGTGACAAAAATCTAAATGAAAATTTAAAATAAAAATTTTGGGCTCTTATTGAAATGGTAACAGCAAATTAGTCATTAAGCATACTCCCCCCCCCTCAAATTTTTCAATTGTCACAATTTTAGAGAAAGAATGTTTTATGCTTTGTGCTTATCTACAAAGATCTTACTCTGAAACAACTAATACACTATTTCCTAATAACATAAAATAAGCTTTCAAAGCACTATATATCACTTACCATCCAAGCTGATTAACCTGATATACTTTGAATTCAGAAATGAGCTAACTTCGCAGGGCGACTAAGTTTATGAGAACTATGAATTTTAAACTGAATATTCACGATCTTATTTTTGATTTTTACAGGAATGTAGGAGGTAATGAACTAAAACCCAAAGCCTCCCCAGGAATCATGCCCTCCCGACAGTTCCGCAGCACGCAGACCATCCCCACCTTCTTCCCGTTCTGATCTGAGAGGCGGTCCTCTTCGGTCTCTGTCATCTCGCCTCTCTCTCAGGTCACGGCGATCATCTCTCTCCCGACGACGGTCATCCCGATCCCGATCATCTCGGCGAGCGGAGTCTCTCCAGCTCGAGGATTCCTCCGCCGGTCCTCTTCTCCAGCCACCTTCGTCCCTGCAGCCATTCAACAGGTAAAGTTCTGCTGTTAAACTACATGACAGTGTATGTGAACACATCACATCCAGGTTGGTGCTCAGCAAGTTTACACACCTAACAGGGATGAGGTTTAAATCTGTAACTTGATTTCGACCTGATGCCTCAGGTGTAGAGGTCAAATGAGACCATCTGGATCTGTGCTTTTCAACCTAACAGCCACTACCTGTATGCAGCTACTCAAATATAAATTAACTGAAACGAAATCAAGAAATTCCGTCAATAGCACTAACCACATTCCAAATATAGCCAACTAGTATTCAAATAGCTACACCATACTGGATATTACAAATCCAGGACGATTTCATCCCTGCAGAAAACTACCATAAACAGTGCTGGTCTAGATTCATCAGCATAAAGCCCCTGTGGCCAGAAGCAGCAAGCTAGAATTGTTACTGCTAGGACTCTAAAACAGAAGATCTAAGCCACGAGGGATGGGCAATGGACTGGTAAAACTACCTGGTCTGGCTTCCTAACTAAGAAGTTACAAAATCTGCAGAAAGCTACACAGCGTCAGCCTTTCTCAACTGAGTTAAGGTGGGATGTTTGGAAGAGGGATGCAGCTCACTATTTCTCAACACTATCTGGGAAAACACAGAAGAGTATTTAAGAGAATCCCAACTGTAATTCCAAAGAGTTCCAAGCAGAGCGTCAAACCTAGGCCGTCTGAAGCGGTCCTCTCGATCCCCCTCTCGCTCTCTGTCCCTTTCTCGGTCTCGGTCTCTTTCTTTCTCTGGGTCCTTGTCGTTTTCATCACGATCTTGGTTATCTCGCTCTCTTTCTTTCTCTCTATCCCATTCACGTTCTTCTGATGGTCTCGATTCTCGAGGTGGACCCCAACTCTCTTCTCTGGCCTTTTCTTTCTCTCTCCATCCACCTGTTGATTTTTTTATTTTTTTTAAGAAATGAAATGTTTTAATACTCCAGAAACACAAGTTGGTAACTATCAATAGAGATCTTGATGCTGACATTAGTATCACCATTATATATGTTAATTTGAGACACTCCAGGGGCACCTGGGCGGCTCAGTCAGTTGAGCATCTGACTTCTGCTCAGGTCATGATCTCATGGTTTATTTTATTGGTTTGAGCTCATCGGGCTTTGTGCTGACAGTGTGGAGCCTGCTTCAGATTCCGTCTCCTCTCTCTCTGACCCTCTCCAAATGGCTCTCACTCTCAAAAATAAACATTAAAAAGACAACCCAATTTTACTTTTCAAAAGAACTAAAGCTATTTATCTCATTTTACAGATCACCAGCTCGTATTTGTAACTACCTATCACTGTTTTTCTAACATGCAGGGAGGAACATGTAAGATAAATTTATATAGCCTGGGTTGAGGGTTTCATATGCTGAGATTTCGGATATAAAAATCTGTTCTGATGGTAAACAGGCAACTCATTTAAAGCAATGAACTTAAAAAGAGTGAGGGTTAGGAAGTAGATCTCTGAGAGATGGACCCCCAATTATAATTTCACTCGTACGTTGCAACATTTTCAAAACCTTTAACTAAAACCTTTTTCATGCTCCTGACCTCCACTACTTAACACCCCATATAATCATGGAACAAAGAAAGATCAATCCTTTGACCCTATCCAATATCTCACACTTAGCCCTGGGATGCCCAAATTTAGGAACATAATACATATGTACAAAGAGGCCAAAGGGAGCAGATTTAAATGAAAATCTATTACATCCACAGGAGTTAAGTATTACCTTGTTGCTAACATTTCTATTATGATGTGCCACAGCACTATTCTAAACCTTCAACTCATTTAATCCTATCCACACTTCTGAGCTAAGAAAATCCCATACTTGCCAATTTACCTACTTGCTGAAATTTGTAAACTGCTAAAATTAACGCACAAGCACTTTCACAGTCACTTGCAAACAGGTGCAGAATAGACGCCAGAAGAGCACATTCACAGTAGAGTTTGAACAAGGCAACGGCTGTCCTCTTGCTGTAGCGCTCATACTTCAGAACATGTATCCTTTCGGTGCTCTTAAATTTAGTGACACATCTTTGCATTTTGTGTTTTACTGGTGATTTTACTGTTTAAAATGTCCCTCAAGCACTATGCTCAAGTGCTGTCGAGTGTCCCAAGCATAAGAAGGTGATAGATGTGCTTTACAGAAAAAATATCCATTTTAGATAAGCTTCACTGAAGAGATACAGTGCTGTTGGCCAGGAGTTCAATGTTAATGAAATCAATTAATGTGTATTAAATAAGGTATCTTTAAAACAGAAATGTACAAAATGAGGTTATGTGTTCACTGGCTGACCAAAATGTTGTGACCAGAGAGCTTAAGGGAAACCTAATCTGGTATTTTCCTTCAGAGCAATGGTTCAGTATTCACTGTGACTTTATAAAACGTCTATCGTGAATTAAGGAGAATCTACTATACTATTATCCCCGTTTTACACAAGGCACAGAAGAGTCACACAGCCAGACAGTGGAAGGAATGGAGACCAGAGACCAGAAGACAGACCAAGAGACAAACACCAAGGGCAAAGGAAAGGAAGCCGCTCGCCAAAATGCGCGTTTAGAATGGCTGCCTCGGGTTACTGCTTCAAGAACAGAAGGCGCGGGAGAACGGGGGAGCCTGCGGGGTCAGGAGCCGCAAGAGCTCAAGGAAAGCATGAGTGGCCCAGACCCAAGCACATGCAAGGGGAACAGAGAAGTGGGTGGACTTAAGGAACATGAGAAAAAGAGAACTGAACTAGATGAAAAGATTTAACATAAAGGACGAAAGAAGACAAAGGACAACTCCCAGATCTCTAGGTTATAAAATGTGATGGATGGTGGTGGCCCTGATGAGAAGCCTGTGGGTGTGAATTCAGTTTCAACAGGTTGAAAACGACATGTTAGAGACATTCCTAGATAGAAGCATACAGTGTGCAGCTTGCGGCTGGAAACATGGCTCTGAAGGTAAGGGAAAAGTCACTTGGAAAAGATGGTAACAGAAGTCACAGATTATGTATCATTTCTCCAGAACAAAAAAGTATGAAAACATGAGCAGACCCCCAAGTCGGAGAAAGTAAGAACTGTGCTATTCCCATAAGCCTACCCCCATGGTAGGCAAGAGTGCAAATACTTAGTATACTTTTCATTATTCACACGAGAAGGCTAGTGTAGGGCAGAATCTGAAGAACACCAATACTTAAGGGATGGGCATGGAACAAGAGCCCTCAAAGAAGCAGTCAAGAGGCAGAAGGGGAAAAAAGCATATATCACTAAAGCAGAAAAAGGGGTAAGGTTAGGTAACTTGTTCTGTGTGGGGTATCGAAGCCACGCTACTAAGAGTCACTGTACAGGTAGCTAAGGGAAGATAAAAGGCCAGTGTGTCTAGAAACTAGTAATAATAAACCCTAATCACTATCATCTATACATTAAAATATCATTTTTTAGCTAACAAATAACTTTTTATTTAGATATTAAAATACCTTTAAGTCATTTGAGATGTCCCTGTTTGAAATATTACAGAACAGTGATCAGCTTATGCATGATTTCACTTTCTATTCGTAAAACACATCAAGCAGATGCTATAAGGCGTCTAAGCTGGTTTTCTGAATACGGAAATGTTACCTGGCTTGACAAACGGTCTCCAGGGACCAGGCCTTGAGTCCTCGCCCCTTCTGGGAATCCGATCGTCGTCCGTGTTTCTCCAAGGCCCCCGGTCATCATCTGCGCCACGTCTGGAAATTCTGTCGTCATCAGCGTTCCTCCAAGGTCCTCGGTCGTCGTCCAGCCCGCGCCTGGGGCCCCGGTCGTCGTCAGCATTACGCCAGGAAGACCGCTCGTCATCCGCACCTCCTCGCCGGGGCCCCCGGTCCTCATCCATCCCACGTCTTGGTCCTCTGTCCTCATCGGCTGTTCGCCAGCTTCCTCTGTCCTCGTCCAGTCCCCGTCTAGGGGGTCTATCGTCATCCGCGTGGCGCCAGCTGCCCCTGTCTTCATCGCCGATCCGTCTGGGAGGCCTGTCGTCGTCCGCGCTGCGCCAGGAAGGCCGGTCATCATCTGCCGCCCGGCGCGCGAACCGGTCTTCATCAAGGCCACGTCTGGGACCTCTGTCCTCATCCATGCCACGCCGGGGAATGCGATCATCATCCGCTCGGAGAGAAGACTCTCTCTCTTCCTCGTCCCCCAGGCGCCTGGGTCGGTCGTCCTCTCTTCTATGAGGCCGCTCCTCATCCCGCCCCTCTCCACGTCTCCACTCCCTACAGAGCAACAAGCCGGACATCTGTAAGAGTCCATTTTCTGAAAAGCACATGATCCTTTTGGAAACTTTTATCATTCACTTTTAAAAACCACTTCAGCCTAAATTCATTATTCCTAGTCCTGAAAGAATATGTGGCCCTAATAAAAAATAACACAAAATATAAAACCTTTTATCAACAAATAAACAAATATGTAGACAAGTAAAGGTATCTAGCTGCACTTTACCAGAAACATCCTGGCATCTATTACTATGAACTTTCAAAAACTTAATTTCTGTATAGCACTATGACCAGCAATCTTTCATGACAAGTCACTTTTGAAGGATTGTTCGAGCTACTTAAATTTAAAGGAAGGAGCACCTGGGAGGCTTAGTGGGTAATAATGACCTGATTTCCGCTCAGCTCATGATCTCACGGTTGTGAGATGAAGTCTCGTGCCAGGCTCTGCACTGGGCATGGAACCTACTTAAGATTTTCTCCCTCCCTCTCCCTCTCTCCCCGCCTCTCTCTGTCTAAAAATAAATAAATAAACCAATAAAAGAAAAATACATTCTAAAACTATTCATTCTTACTATCATCTCAGTATTATTCAATTAGGGAACAAAATCCTGAAGCATGTATTTCTCAGAATCTCTAGAAGTCAGGAATTACAGCACAGTTGAAGTAAACTATGAAACACATTTCGGGAACAGACATGCACATAATTCTTCACAGGTCTCCTTTCCCCCACCTCTACAAAATAAACCCGATTTAAATACTGCTAATGAGGCATTAATAGGACCTCTGTCTAATCAGTGCTATTTTCCTGGACTCTACTTACTTCTCTGGTGGGCCTCTTCTCCACTCGGAATCTACTTCAGGTCCTTTTCTCCATGTGCCTTCTGAATCTCTATCTCCCCAACGAGAGTCCTACATTCACCAAAGTTAATGTGAGGCACTACATTGGCAACACTTATTACAACTACTAGTATTACCATGTTTTTGTACTTATATTAATCTTACATCCTTAAATATGAACAAGTTTTAAAATTGTTTCTTCTTTAACCCGAAGTCAGAGTGACAGTACAGTGAAACTGGTGTTCTCGTGGATTGTGACTAGCTTTATAAATCAACAAAATCCCACCTTGAAAGCAACCTGGCACCTAACCCCTGGAATTACTCGAATATCTACAGGTATTCTTTGATCCTTAAAATTCCCTCCTGAGATTATGTAAAAAAAAAAAAAAAAAAAAGCTCAGTGCCCCAAACGTACACCACAGGATCTCCTAAAATGGAACTAACGAAATGCCAAGGGAGGTATATTTCAATTAAATTATTTCCCTCTTCAAATACTAATGCTGTCATTTAAAATTATGGAAAACAGCACAGAGAGATAAATATGCTTACAGCGGAAACAAAATGTGGTTCAACCTTTGTAGAGAGCAGCACACACAATTTTAATCATGTACAGCTCTGACACAGTTTGATGGCTCCTACAAAATAACCTAAGGCCACCATCAGCAATTAAGAATACTCTGGAAAATATAAAACAAGACCTATGGCAAGGGTGGGAGGAGTAAGATAAAAACCTAGCAAAGCTAACAATTACAAGTAGGTGCATAAGAGAATCATTTAAATTTTAAAAAGTGTGTTGGCAATAAAACCTCCAATAGCAACTACATAAGAAACAGTGAAGGAAAGAAGAGCCAGAAGGTAAGCCATCTGCATTGCAATGGACTCTGGACTCGCAGGGCGCAGGTTACTCTAAGAGGCCTTCCCAAGCGGACACCGCGGGAGGGGAGGAGAGAGAGCTCGTCTGTCCACGGAATTTCCGGTCACTATATTGCAGGGATGTCCGTGCCCAGAAACCAAGCTTCTCCCACCCTTCATGCTCACCCTACAAGTAAACTCAACAAAGGATTCAAGTTACTAGAGGTTTTCATAGGACTAGAACCTCAAAAAAGATGTTATGGGATGGCTATGATAAAGAATTCTAAAAAGTAACCCACCACAAATGTTTAACTCAGTTCCCAGATCAAACAGAACAGGCCCTGCTAGTAAACATACAAACTGAACAGCAATTTCAGAGAACTAGTGTCAAAAGGGCAAAGAGATTTAAAAAAAGAAAGAAAAGAAACATTAAAAGAAATAAATAGGACTGTGAAAGGCAAATACAGACACAACAGGAGAAAAATTTCCCTAGATTAAGAATACGTAGGGGCGCCTGGGTGGCTCAGTCAGTTGAGCATCAGGCCTTGGCTCAGGTCATGATCTCAGTTTGTGGGTTCGAGCCCCGCGTCGGGCTCTGTGCTCTGTGCGGACACCTAGCTCAGAGCCTGGAGCCTGTCTTCAGATTCTGGGTCTCCCTCTCTCTCTGTCACGCTCGCTCTCTCTCAAAAATAAAACATTAAAAAAGATTAAAAAAAAAAAAAAAGAATAATTGCATCCTCTGACTACAAAAGGCACAAGTGCCAAAATAGAGGAATAATAAAGCCTATCAATTGAGGGGACTCCACAAAGTCTCAGGAAAATCTTCTCACTCCTTTTATTCCAAGGACAGAAAATTCTGAAATTCCCAAGGACTAGTACAGAGTATCTACAGAAGTAACAAGACCAAGACTATCACCCAGACCCTCCCTCTTCCACGGTGTACTCAGGATACTGAGCAGTCTTGAAACTCCTGAGGGAGGATTTTGAACTGACCAAACCACTACACAATTTTCTAGCAATGAGAAAAAATATATATATCTTTTAAGACAAAGACAGCCTGCGGGGGAAGAAAAAAACTGAAAAGATATACAAAACTAACAAAAAATGTATATGCAAAGGAGAAAAGGTGATAAATGTAAACATATTTCAAACTAAATGTTTACCCATCTTATTGGAAATCTGTTAAGTGACTCCTAAATAAGTAACATGTTTTAATGAGCTGGATATAAAAATATTCAACTTACTTCAATAAAACAAATCAAAGTAAAGGTATGTTCAGAATTTTTTGTTCTGAGAGGACAGAGTTCCCAAACTTTACAACAGACTGTAAAGTTTACATAAATTTTAGGGCAAAGAAAAACTGGTGATAATCACTAAAAGAATAGAGAAAGCAAAAATGAACTGAGAAAAATTCTTAAATTTGGCTTGAAGCGGTGGCAGGGACACGGAAGCAAAGAATCAAATATAATAATTGCTGTGTTAAATGTTAATAAATGAAAGACTCTCCAATTGAAAGGGAAGGTGGGGAGGAAGAGGTACAAACAGAAACAAAAGACTGAAAATGAACAATTTGCAGAGACTAAATTAAAAAAAAAAAAAAAAGCAACTCAGAAAAGCACTGTCACAACCAAGTAAGTTACCTTCCTTTCTTCAGAAGATGAAGCTCCCATAAATTAACAGAATGTAACAAATTAAAATAACACAACATTTCTGGTTCCATACATACACACAAGAACTTTGTGCCCAAGAGAAAAAGAGTGCATAATGCATGTTTTAGAACACAGAATCAGAACTCATTCGTATAGGCCACATTCGCTAGTAACAAGGAAGTGAAAGTAAAAATTAGCAACAAGAGTAACAAAACCAAAAATCTATCCATACACATTTTAACCAAAAATCAAAGAACAGCATGTGGTCCAAAAAAGAAAGCTGACACAGGTGTGGCACAGACGAGGGAATGGAGAAAGGCAGGCGAGAAATCCTCCCGCTACTCGCGTCTGAACTTAGAAACTGAGCTGTCTCTTGTTTAAGGGGGAGCACTGGCACATCCAAAGGGAAACAAAGAGAATGCAGATGGATGTCACAGAAACAGAAGGCATAAAACGAGCTCAGAATTGCTAGAGTATAGGTGACTAAGAAGAAAATGGTGACAGACGATGAAATGGAAAAAGCAGGATAATAAGAAAGGCCTTGACTGCTAAGGCAAGTTGTGCCTTTGGCTCTAAGAAATGAGTACCAATCAAAGCAAGGTTTGAAACCCAAGAGCAGGTAAAGTTATCAAATATGCATCATGAAAAAAATGGCCACAATGTAGAGGAAGGTCTGAAGCTGAGGAGAGATTATAATCAGAAAGAATAGTAAGGAGACCAGTACACAGACAAAAGGAGATTCTGAATGAAGCCAGGAATGTACAACAGAAAGGAGAGGAAGGAGTAGATTCAAACCTTAGGATGAAGTGGGTAACAGTGCCACCAATCAGGAGCAGGCATTAGAGACACAAGCTAGACAGGGAATAAAAGTTGGTTTTGAACATAAGGGCGTATTAAAAATATTTAGGACAGCATCACTTGGAACTATTGTTAAAATGGAGATTCTGGGGCGTCTGAGTCACTCAGTCAGTTAAGCGTCCAACTCTTGGTTTTGGCTCAGGTCATGACCTCACAGTTCATGGTTTCAAATCACACATCGAGCTGACAGCACGGAGCCCACTTGGAATTCTCTCTCCCTCTCTGCTCCTTCCCGGTTCACTCGCTCTCTCAAAATAAACAAACATTCAAAAAAAAAATAAGGGGGGCCTGGGTGGCTCAGTCGGTTAAGCATCCAACTTCGGCTCAGGTCATGATCTCACAGTTAGTGGGTTCGAGCCCCGCATCAGGCTCTGTCTGTGCTGACAGCTAGCTCAGAGCCTGCAGGCTGCTTTGGATTCTCTGTCTCCATTTCTCTCTGACCCTCCCCTGCTTGCACTGTCTCTCTCTGTGCGAGAGGGACACAAAAATAAATAAAAAACAACAAAAGTAATAATAATAATAAGACATGAAGCTCAGACACTGAGGCATATGGACCATGCAAGAGAGCCACGTGATAAACACATCACATACAAAGAGAGGAACCTCTACACTCACCTTTCTAGAAAGTGGGTCGTCCCCAAGTCTCCGCTCTTCCTCTCTACGTCGTTCCCTTTCTTCAATTTCCAGCTCTCTTTGGCGTTTTTTCCTTTCTACTTCTTCTAATTTTTTGACCCGCTCCTGATACTCTCGGAGTTCTTCCTCACGTTTGGCCCGCTCAGCACGCTCTCTCTCCTCACGCTCTGTACAACGAGTTAGGTTATAAAGTGTGCCGCATCTTTCCCCAGCACTAGGTCTACTTTGCTGATATTCAATAGGCAAATTCTTTTTTAATAATTTTAAGTAGTTTACAATGAGCTAAGGGACAGAAGATACTCAAGGAAACAAGCATGATGCCATCTGACACTCATGCAATGACAAGAAGATACTCGAATCCTTCCCCAGTTTCTGAGTATCTTGGGATTCCAGAGAAAGAATCCTCTGACAAACTTCGTTTGGTTATGTGCTCAATACCCGATACCAATACTCCTCATATTACTACTACATAAAATAGAGTAATAAAAAATAAAAGATGGTATTAATTAAAGAAACAAAACAAAAGATGTGGAAATTGCCTGGTAGGGAATATAACATCCTCACCTAAAACAAACCTCAGACAACTCAAAGTTAGCTGCAATTAAGAAGCCAATGATCCTGATTCCTCACTCCTGTATTTTCTAAATAAGATTACTATAATCTGAACTATCAACCTTGCCTCACACAACCTCCAACCTTAGCCTCTAGATACCTTTTAACATCTGTTCTTCTGCCCTCCTCTGTTCCTCCTCTTCTTTTTCTCTGTGGTAGGTTATTCTGCGTTCTTCTTTACGCTGCCTTTTACGTTCTTCCAAGCGATTATGCCTTTCTTCTGCTAGTCTCTCCTCAAACTGTTTAAGTTTTTCCTATTAACAGAATGGATAACAACACAATCAAATCTTCTGAAGAGCTACAAACCAGCAAAATTCGGAGTTTACAAAAGCACTGCAAGTTTCTTGAAGCCACAGGAAGCAACCTCCCTATGTACACAAATTTCCAGATGACTGGGCTTTGTGACTTGCTGGGACAATTGTCTTTCCCTACACCCAGTGTGTTTGTTTTTATACAAAATAATTAAATCAGAATTTAAGAGGACATTTTGATCTACTTTTCTCTTCCTAGATCAAACAGTAAACGAAACTTGTATCCAAAGCAAATATCATGGAGTCCATTTTCACTTTCAGAAAATTTGTTTGCTCTCTGGCTCTCTCCGTTCCACCAGCTTGGAGTGAGCAGAGGCCCGGGTTCGAACTTGCAATAAACGACCCTTGCTTTTTGGCTTTGAAGAAAAAAAAAAATTTGTTTATGGTGATGGTTGACTGCTTAATAGCCTAGAACATTTTTATTAAATTTGAATGACCGTTAAAAATGTTAGCTCAAGACAGAATGTACCACTGCGTTAAAGAACCTTAAGGCAAGATGAAAGAAAAAGCTCATGAATAAATGTTTCCCCGAAACCAGGAACTTCACCTCATAAACAGACTGTCGTGCGGCCTTGAGTCGCATTACAAATAAATCTCTGTCTTCAAGCATCCGTGACATTCGATTCTTATGTTCAAGAGCCTTCTCACGTTCTAGTTGCATGGTAGTAATCTGCAAATACAGGATACCAAATTAAACTTCAAAGCATTCATTATCTGATTAGAAATTTACTCTCAATTCCTAGCAGATACTCTCAAAGGATGACAAAGCAGACCCTCTGCCCCTTCTGTCTTGCCATAAAAATGGAAGGGTTACTATCATCCGTGCCCATGTGTCCCCAGGAAGAAATCAGGGACAGGAGATGGATAAGAGAGTCCTGAAGCATCTGTAAGACTGTGAAAACTTTTGGGGCACCTGAGTAGCTCAGTCGGCTGAGCATCCAACTTCGGTCATGATCTCACCATTTGTGGGTTCAAGCCCCACGTCGGGCTCCGTGCTCACAGCTCAGAGCCTGAAGCTGCTTCTGATTCTGTCTCCCCCTCTCTCTGCCCCTCCCATGATCAAGCTGTCTCTCAATGACAAATAAACGTTAAAAAATAAAAATATGAAAACTTTTATAAAGAAAAAACTGTAACATATATAGTAAAACAAAAAGGAAATACCTCATGGTAATAAGCCCTATGACTTAATTGTAAAAGATATTTTTTCCCTTAAAGAAAACTGTGAAGATTAAAAGGTAGAGTGTACTATTGATTTAAGATTTTTTTCTCTGCACAACAAAGGGAAAATGAAAGGCTTCAGGCCAGAGACTACAACAAAGCATTTTAAATATTTTATCTGGTCTGTACTCTTTTTGCTCTAATTTTACACATTATCACAAAAACTCGAACTTCTGAAAAAATGAGAGGCACCGGCAAACAAAGCCCAGAAGGACAACACTCCAATGGAACCAAGAGACTGCATTCTCCCTACTGCAAGTCCCCACAGGTTTTTCACCTGTCTGCATTTACTTTTAAAACCACAACAGGGCCACTAGTTTTTAATCACAAATTTGGCCACTACAAGCATTTGAAAAACTTGCTTTGGTACCATTAGATAAATATATATAATCTATACTAACAAAACTACAGAAGGAACAGTCCAGTCTCAAAAGCCCATGTATTATATGATTCCATTTATATAAAATATCCAAACAGTAAGCAAATCTAGAGACAGAAAGGATACTGGTAGTTATGTTAAGGCCAGAGTGGTAGGGGAAAAATGGGGAGGGACGGCTAATGGACTTGGAGTTTCTTTTGGGGTAAACTTAAATGGCTGCACAATTCTGTAAATGTACCAAAAACCCATCAACTGTACAGTTTAAACAGGTAAATTGTGTAGTGTGTCAAATATATCCCGATAAAGCTCTTTTTTAAGTGAACTTTTCAGCTGTCTTTTGCATAGTACAAGTTTCATTGTTTAACCTCTGTTGTAAAAATGTCTATCTGCCCACCGACCTGTTGGTACTCAGCCATTAAAGCACTGTTCCTGGCAAAAGGGCACAGAGAACTGAAACCGTGGCGCCACCACTGGCAGAGGATTTAATTATAGCTTACAGCCTAAAAATGTTATAGTCCAATGAAAACCTTACTCTTTCTTCTTCTTGCTGTTCCCACAGATCCATGTCTTTAATCCTCTGTTCTTCATATGCACTCTTTATCAAAGGGATTTCCTCCAAGCGTTTAGCTCTTTCAAAATAATCAATCTGAATGACATGAAAACAAATGTAGTTTAAAGAAAGAAATTTGTTAACCTGGCATGTTATAAGTTTACCAACTGGTCCTTTCATTCACCTTCTTTTCTTGATTCTTCAGGCGTTCCTGAAGTTCCTTCTTCTCTTTCTCTAGTTGTTCAACCTGTTTAGCCATGATGAAATCTGGATCCAATTCTTCCAGATCCTGTGAAGAATTACAAACGCACAAATGGAAGAAATGTGTGTGGAGCAAGGTTTTCTAAAATCAAAAGCTACGTTACTTTTTATACAATGAATCAATGTTACCAGCGAGTAAAATTAGGCAATATAAAAATGTTTCATAATAGCCATATTTCCACTTCTGTGCAGGGAAAACAACATAATCTTAACATCTCTCATTCCTCCAACCTGCATGTACCCAACTCCATTTTAACAATGGCTAAAAACTTCACAGAGCCATTTAAAACAAATGCTTACTTCCTAGATTATAGTTAATGAACCAGCTGTACCAAAATGAGTGAAAATAACCAGATTGCCCAAAGTGAATCGATAAATGTTAAAGGACCGTGCTTCTGAAGTGTGGATCAAAGGCTGTAACAAGTAATGAGCTACATACTTCAATATCAATATCTTTGAATGCTTTGGCACCCAGTTCCGTTTTCTTGATCTGCTCCAAACGCTCACGAACAGTTTTCTTTTTGATTTGTTCATGTTCCTGTAAGATGCGCTCCTTCTCTCTCTCCTTGGCCTCCTGCCGCAGCCTCTCTTCTTCAGCTTTCCTTACTTTTTGAAGCTCAGCTTCCCTCTGCTCCAATTCTTCTTTCTCACGCTGAATATTCAGACTCTCAAGGCGCTCTTTCCTTTCCTCAATTGTCTGACGGCGAGCCAGGATACGCTGATGCTCCTTTCGTGAATTTTTAAGGTATGCGGTGACAGCCAACTGATGCTGTTCTTCTTTCTCTTGCTTCAAAAACAAATGGATTTAGAAAAATTATCAACATGATACACCACGGTATGAGGCATCCAAAAAAAATTACTCCATAATTCTGACGTATTGCCCTTATGTATATTTGCATTTAAGAATAGGAGACAACATTAAGCTACTGGCTACAACACTAAATACTCTGATAGAGTCACACATATGATCTATAGAGTGACACAGCTGAAAACCCTTTATTTGCTAGGTCAAATTGTTCTCTGCACCAAATCTACCCGAAAGCATAAAAACCAAGGAGAAGTCTAACATAAAGAACCAGAAAAGAACTTAAGCAGGAAGGAAAATCCCAATCATAGTGCCCCACAGGGGGAGGGGGGAAATATCATCTTATGTGTGATAGGTAAAATACCAAAACTAGCAAATACAACTAATAGGAAATACATAATGAACTCTTTTTCTCAGACATCATCTCAAACAAAAATTTTTGTGCAAGACATAGCATAAGGGCCCCTGGAAAATCCTGTAGTTCATTTCTCCCCAAGATGCATACCAGAATATGAGCTGGCTTAATGACTTCAAGTGCCTTTGCAAGTACTGACGACATCGCCGTCAGCTGATTTCTGATCTGTTCCGAAGGCATGCTTTGCAAATGAGGACCAATTGGAGCATCTTCTCGAGTAGCATAATTCAAGTCCGAACCAAAACTAAGGGTCCGAGAAGTGTGGTC
This sequence comes from Suricata suricatta, assembly GCF_006229205.1. NCBI lineage: Eukaryota > Metazoa > Chordata > Mammalia > Carnivora > Herpestidae > Suricata > Suricata suricatta. The sequence goes on from NC_043701.1 coordinate 174,890,031, forward strand.
AATACGAACCTTTGAATATTAAACAACATCAATAGTTACATCCATACACAAGTATGAAACCATCCTACAAATGAGTTAACTTTTTATTCTTAAGTGTTTATTTTTGAGAGAGACGACGAGTGAGAGCGAGCCGAGGGGAGGGACAGGGAGAGAGGGCCACACAGAACCCAAAGCAGGCCCCACGCTCTGAGCTGTCAGCATGGAACCTGACAGAGGGCTCGAACTCGTGAACTGCGAGATCAAGCCCTGAGCCGAAGTCAGACACCCAACTGACTGAGCTATCCAAGCACCCACAAATAAGTAACTTCTGATAAAATATTTCAAATAAATATGAAAAACAATTAAGAATGTTAAATACAAAAGCTAGAATATCCATTCAGTACAACTTTAAAATGGTGGCACTGAACCAAAAGTCAGTTTGAACAAAGGATATGGTTTTTAGTCCTTCAAGGCCTTCCACCTCAGCGTCCCTTCCAGCACATACCTGCAGGTCACAGTGCCTGGCAGCATCTACGATAGCCCGTTCCAGTTGGAAAGCATCAACAAAAGGAACCAGAGAAGTCAAACGAGAAAACTCAATGCTCTGATAAATTTGTGCCACCTGCATAAAGAACACAAGGTTAGTAGTAACAGCTATAATTTATTCAGCATTTTCATGTGCACTCTTACACAACTATGAGTAGAAGTTATGCCCATTTCTCAGAGAAAAACTGAAGCTCAGAGGGACTGTTAACACTACGCTGCTGGAGCTGGAATCCCAATTCAAAGCTATCAACCCCAAATGCTATGCTCTGACCCATCACATTACACCATTCCTCAAAAGCAAAATCCTTTCAAATCCTAATTTCAAATAAAAAGCCCTGAATGGCCACATATTTGTAGAGATCTGCTACTTACCTAATTCATCTGAACACTTTTAATAAAATTATTTGTCTGAAGGAGACTGGCAGCATTACTATTCAGTTATACTGCTAATTAACCTTCATCCATTTGTATAGCACATAAGAAATAACACTGCTCACATATACAAGAGAAAGCAGGTCAATGAAATGTGCAGTAAGTACTGAAGTGAACATAAAATAAAAGCCCCCTCCCAATGAAACAAATGGAAGACAAAACAGGAACATTAAGTCATATTATAAACCACAGCAGTGAAACTTAAGTCACACTAAAATATGTTAAAAGACTAGTAACAACTAGTTAACACTACTAAGAGAAATGGCTTCCCCATTATACCATTAAGCATAAACTCTAATTCCACTTCTGATACTACACAAAGTCACAGAAGTACACAAAGACACATGTATGGAAATGTTGACTGCTGCAACATTTTCTAATAGCAAAAAAACCCTTAGAAATACAGATTTCCACCAGTAGAGTCTGAATAAATCACAGTACCCTCTAGACAACTTAAAACCATATATGTATTAAATTTACACTGCTAATGAGGAGAAATGTACAAAGATTGTGTTAACAATAAAGGAGAAAAAAACAATTACAAATTATATATAAAATAGTTTTTCAAATAAATAAATAGTCAAATAAATAAAGACTAATTTTGCCAAGGATAGAATTTGGTGAGGAGTTCAAATCCTAGGCCATTCCTAAGTTTTTTAGTGTTGTGATAAAATACAACCTAGGGGAGAAATTCCAGTTCTGAACACAACATCTATCTGAAAGCATTTACCTGCTGCAGAAGGCGAAGGATAGTGTTGCTCTGCAGCTGAGGGACATACTGCTGCAGTTCTGGTTCCTTCTCAGGTTGTTCCCTAACCCAGTTGAGAACCTGCAAAGTCCATTACATTGAAAACAGATTATACTCTCTAAGTAACAGACACTAAAACAGTTGTGAAACTTTTTTTCAACGTATAAAAACATCACACAACGCAGGGAAATACAAATGTAATACAAAACTTTACTGATGCTTGTCTGAAGGTGACTGACAGCAATGACTAAATTAGTCGTACTGCTAATTTACCTCCAAAGGTTTATTTAGCACATCAGAAATATCTTTTCTCTTGACGTAAAGAAAAAAAGACAATTGAAATGTGCGCTGAATTCAAACACAGAGGACTGTATTTCTCTCTCAATCTAAATACAACCTGAAAAAAGGCCAGCTAGCAAAGGTCCTATAACGCAAACCAGAACACTAAGCCTTACCTTTGTGACTCTCTCACAGAGTTTTAACGGGTTAAATTCTACTTCCAGCCAATTGTAAAGGTCTTTCACTTCAGGAACAACATACTGTAATACATTGAATCTGACCTACAATAAACAAAAGGTTTAATTGATGAAGGAAATTTTCCAACTAGATTCCCAACTGAATTGAGTACAAAGAAGAAAAATACAGGATTGGAAATCTGGAAAGAGTCTGAAAGACCAGCCTCAATCCTCTTTAAATTTACCAGAGGAAACTAAAAGAAAACTACATTTGGGTCGCTTCCCCTAAATTATATACCTATCTACAGAGAAAAGTCTCCCAAGAGCTTAATAAGGATATAAAAACCCTAAACCGATAAAATATTTATAAAGACAACTGCATGGCCAACCTAATTTATTACCAGTAATAAGAAAAACCCCACAGTTCACAAATAACTGTACCACACAAAAATGATCATGCCAACACTATTCATAATAGCCCCTATTAGAAAAACTCAGGACAAACAGGGATAGGTTCTGATACAGAAATGATCAAAGGAAAAAAAGCTATATTCAATATGGGATTAAATCTCCTAAGAATTTAACTTATTATTGCATCTATGTGAACCTCAAATCTCTTACAAATACACAGGCAAATTAATGTGTGGTGTCATATTTTGGGGGGCATGGTGAGTGAGGACAAGAAACCACCTTATGAGAATTTACCAATTACACTTATGATTTACATTTTTATATGCGACTAGAACTCAGCTAAGGGTGCCACTTGAATAACCTTTTTGAAAGGGAGACAAAAAGTGGCCAAATTTTATAAACCTCAGGACTGCCCATAATTAATAAATCATCTTACCTAAACTATTAATTGTAATACACAATGCACGTGGACCTTTACCCTTTACATGCTGGGAACTGCTAAAACAAAGACAGACTAGCTGCAGGGACACAGCAAGACTTGCATGCACAGAAGCGCGTACCCAGCATAGCCCTGCTCACAAGACCGCGGCGGACCACAGCGGATCCTATATCCACACATGAGCGCTCTAGTCCACCTCCGATGCAAGATGTGTGCATGCCTGATGTTTCACATTTCTTGAATACCTCCCCTGCAAATGTCTTTGTATCTTTATTGAAATAAGGTGTGATGTAAGCACTCAAAATTCTCCCGGCTCTGATTTTATTTTCTCCATTTGGCACCCTTTCCCCAAAATGCTACAACAGGCTACCGTAATCTATTAAAGTATTTCTCACTAAAATTTATAATTGGCTTTCTGATCTAAGAAGCAGTTGCTTATGAACTTTGGTTATGGGGCACCTGGAGGGCTCAGTCAGTTAAGCGTCTAACTTCAGCTCAGGTCACAATCTCATGGTTCGTGGGTTCGAGCCCCACATCAGGCTCTGTGCTGACAGCTCAGAGCCTGGAGCCTGCCTCAGAGTCTGTGTCCCCTTCTCTCTCTTCCCTCCCAGGCTCATACTGTCTCTCTCTCTCAAAAAAAAAAAAAAAAAAAAATTTTTTTTAATTAAGAAAAAAAAGAGCTTTGGTTAATCTGAATATGTTCCTAAGACAAGAGAATCATTCTCTAAGTGCTTATAAATTCAGCTATAGGAGCTCAAAGCTCAGGTCCCAATCTTGGAAGTATGGTGAACTCACTGAGATTTATAAATATCCCTTGGCAGTCAGCTAATCTACTGACCTGATACCAACCCATTCCCTTCTTCTAAACTTCTACACCCGTCTATGGGCACAATTAGAACCCAAGTCTGGGTGTCCTGGCTGCTGGCCAAAGGCTCTCCAACACTGAAAAATAAACCACTATAACAGACCTTTAACATCAAGGCGTGTGTGGTAGTAGACAAGAGCTCAAGAGACATGGACTCAATCTCCGGCTTTAAACACTTCCTCAGGATGTTAAAAAAAAAATGTTTTTATCTACATGTATTTGCTAGTAAGATGTCTTCCCCAAAGACAACAGTATCATTTTATTCATTTAATTCTAAGTCAGTCCCACAAAAACTTGCCAAAACACAAAGCTGACCTGTGGCCAGTGGCAACAAAAGATGGGAGGCATACAAAGAGAAATACTGTTTTACAGATTAGGTTTTTTTTTTTTTTAGAGGCCTCCCCCACCCCTGTGTGTTAGGAGTGGGTTTTTTTTCTTTTAATTTTTTTAATGGTTTTTTTGTTTTTTTTGTTTTTTTTTTGATACAGAGAGACAGAGCATGAGAGAGGGAAGGGCAGAGAGAGAAGGAGACACAGAACCGGAAGCAGGCTCCAGGCTCTGAGCTGTCAGCACAGAGCCCAATGTGGGGCTGGAACCCACGAATGTGAGATCTGACCTGAGCTGAAGTTGGAGGCTTAACCGACTGAGCCACCCAGGCGCCCCCAGATTAAGTTCTTTTTAAAAGGTAACGACGGGCACCAGGATGGCTCAGTCGCTTAAGCGTTTGAGTCAGGTCATGATCTATCTCCTATACTGTGAGATCGAGCCCCACCTCAGGCTCTGCAATGCTTGGGACTCTCGTTCCCCACCCCTCTTCCCCGCTTGCACACACACATAACATAAACACCAACATAAACATTGTAAAGACACACCAACCTTAGGCTCCATATTCTGAAACTGACTGGTGTAGGTAGTGGGTGCAACCTAGAAATCTGCATTTTACTTTTTAAGTTTTAATTATTTAGCTAATCGCTGCACCTAATGTGGGGCTTAACTTACAACCCCGAGATCAAGTCACATGCTCTTCTGACTGAGCCAACCAGGCTATCCTAGAAACCTCCATTTTAAAAAGTACTTCACGGGGTCCCTGGGTGACTCAGTCAGTTCAGTGTCCAACTTTTTGAGTTTCACCTCAGGTCATGATCTCATGGTTGTGGGGTTGAGCCTCATCGAGCTCCACAGAGCCTGCTTGGGATTCTCTCTCTCCTCCTCCCTGCTTACGGTCTCATGACCGTGCTCTCTCAAAATAAAAAAACATTAAAAGAGAAAGAAAAACTAGAAGTCTTTTCACTGCCCAGAATCAGGCCTAATCAATTTCACCTTCTTCCCTATGCTCATCACCCTACTTCTACCACTGTCAGGTTGGTTAGTTTTCCTGCAGCCCTCTGAAATCAGCCATGAACCTTGCCTGGCATTACTTTTTCTCTTACTGAGTGGTCCACATTATTCCTCACAGGTAGGTAGTCCAACTCTCACCTACTACATCAAAACTAACATCAGCCCACCCCCTACAGAGGAATCACCTTAAAGGAACACTGTGCTGACTTACACCAGTGGTTCTCAAACCAGACCATCCATCAGAACCAACTGGCATGAATTCTAAAACCTGACCACGAAGTTCCTATTCCGAACTGTAAGAATGCTCAAACTTATACGAACCATATCGTTAATAAGGCCAATTCGTGTTGGTGGGGCTTGAAGACCTAGCAGCGTTGCAAGGCGACGTTGTTTTTCAACTATAATGCCGTCCATATCCAGAAGTCGAGCAATATCTGTACGTTCAGGGGTAATAGGGATGGAAAGAGTGGCCAAAAGGACTCTAGTAGACATTCTGAGAACAAAATGACAAAATCTGTTAAATTCATAAATGTTACCTGATAAAAAGAAAGACACTGCTCTTTAATCATTTTGTAAGATATGCCAGTGACAGAATATGTACACCACCTTGGTGGACTGTATTCACACATATTATCCACCAAAACAGGAGATCAAGAGAATGGACCATGCTAAAACGAATACTTGGGAGAATCAGAACTTCATCTACCCACTTCCTATAGTCAATGTTTTCCAGCGATAGAAAAAAGACTGAGGGGTTAAAATGCAGAATAGATACATTTGTATATTCCACGCTCCCTTAGGAAAACAATTAAGGCAACTTTAAAAACTAAGGAAAAACTGACACTAAGAAAGAGGGAAATTTACAAGGATTGTAAGTTAACCCAAGGAGGGGGTTGGGAGGACACGTGGTGAAGAGAAATCTTAGCTTCCTCAAAACACAAGAGGCTAGTCAGGATGAATTCAGACACCATATTACATTAAGGATAGTGGGCTCTGGAGCTCAAGGGTCAAGGATTAGAATCTCAGCCTCACCATTTCCAAGACTGAAACCTAAGGCAAGACATTTTCTAATTTTCTAAGTCATGAGGCTGTTGTAAAGATTAAGAAAATAATGTACATAAAGCTAAATAGCCTAATACTATTATAGCACTTTCTAAAGGGATGGTACATAGGTACCTTAAAGGAAATAAAGGTTTTTTATTTTTTTAAATCTCAAACAGACATGGATTACATGAAGGACAGTGAGTGAACACTGTTCTCAAGAGTTTAAAAAAAAACATACTAGAAAATTTCATTTAGTTCGTTCCATGTATTGCTGTAAAGGTAAAAAACAATTTGGTATCCATAATATTACTAGAAGCCAAAATAACATGGTGTACCAATAAAAGAGTGGTGTGTATGCTGCCTGACTCCAACCAAACCACATTAAAACACATACCTGAAAGAAAATCGGTTACATGTGACACTAAAAAAAAGGGTTCTTTAGATTGCTACATCATAGACCCCTTTTTTATATTCAAACACACACTCAGTTAAGGTTATAATCAGACATGATGACAGTATTTACTTTTTTAATTCTTATTTGTTCTAAGACTAGATTCTAAATACCATGGATAGAAAAAGCTCATACTATAACACTCTCTCCTAATATTCAATTTTCTCCATCAGGTTTTTGACACTACCAAAGAACAACAATGTCTGGAGATATTTCTGATAGTCAGAAGTGAAAGAACGGATACTGGCATCAGGTAAACTAGAGATGTTCCAAAACATGCTAAATGCACAGCCCCTGCAACAGTAACTGATCCAGCCCCAAATGTCAACAGTGCAGAGGGTAAGAAACCCTAACTTGGAACCATGCCACTTAGTAGGAAGTGTCTGTTTCAGGATTTCAGTATTATCTGACTTCAACATTCTTACCTTTGCATCTCTTCCTGTGTAAGATTCTTTCTCATTTCTCTGGATAGATGGTAAAGACGATGGAGTGTAGATGCATGAAAAAGAGCATTTCCAGATTTCCAAAATACAGTTGAGACTTTGTTATAGTAATTTGCCATCAACTGAGGTTTAGGTGGTTTCTTAGACAAGGTGAATAGCCCATGAATATCTTCCACAGCTTTGAATGCTTCCTAAAATGAGGAGTATAAATAACCAGTCACTTCTTTTTTTTTTTTAATAGTTGAGGACTTTATTTTTTAAAGTAGTTTATTGTCAAATTAGTTTCCATACAACACCCAGTGCTCTTCCCCAGTGTCCTCCTCCATCACCACCACCTCTTTTTCCCCTCCCCCTTCAACCCTCAGTTCGTTTTCAGTATTCAATAGTCTCTCAAGTTTTGTGTCCCTCTCTCTCCCCAACTCTCTTTCCCTCTTCCCCTTCGCCTGATCCTCCATAAGGTTTCTCCTGGTCTCCTGTTAGACCTATGAGTGCAATCATATGGTATCTGTCCTTCTCTGCCTTACTTCGCTTAGCAGGACACCCTCGAGGTCCACCCACTTTCCTACAAATAGCCAGATTTCATTCTTTCGCATTGCCATGTAATAAATATTCCATTGTGTATATACCACACCTTCTTGATCTACTCATCAGGTGATGGGCATTTAGGCTCTTTCCATGTTTTGGCTATTATTGACAGTGCCACTATGAACATTGGGGTACATGTGCTCCTATGCATCAGCACTTCTGTATCCCTTGGGTAAATCCCTAGCAGTGCTATTGCTGCGTCATAAGGGAGTTCTATGGATAGTTTTTTGAGGAACCTCCACACTGTTTTCCAGAGCGGCTGCACCAGTTTACATTCCCACCAACAGTGTAGGAGGGTGCCCGTCTCTCCACACCCTCGCCAGCATCTATAGTCTCTTGATTTGTTCATTTTAGCCACTCTGACCAGCGTGAGGGGGTATCTCAGTGTGGTTTTGATTTGTGTTTCCCTGATGATGAGTGATGTTGAGCATCATTTCATGTGCCTGTAGGCCATCTGGATGTCCTCTTTGGAGAAGTGTCTGTTTATGTCTTCTGCCCATTTCTTCACTGGGTTATTTGTTTTTTGGGTGTGGAGTTTGGAGAGTTCCTTGTAGACTTTGGATACTAGCCCTTTATCTGATATATAGTCACTTCTAAACAAACAAACAAAATCTAATCCACATCTCTTTACGACCTAAAACACAAAACACTGAAGAATAAAACTGGGAAGTAAAATCCCTTTATGGGTTGTTCCTTTGATTCATCTATAACTTAATATCTGACATATTTCAGAAAACTGCCATGATCACAAACATACTAAACCCTTAAACTTCTTAAAATGAGATAGAACAAACTTTTTTTAAAAGTGCACTGCCCTTTAGGCCTCAATGCACAACTCTGCTCACTCCGTGTTCAAGATGCTGATGAACTTCAGTGCTGGTGCTTAGAAGAAGCTTTTCAAGTAGGTAAAGTGTATTTGAACATGTACCAACTGACATATATAGAATACCGGGTTTTGGTTTCTTGTTCTCTTTCATGGTAGTAGCAGGGGTGAATTTTGAGAAAAGTGCCAAATATCTATAAGAACATACATAGATCTGCCCCATAAAGAATTCTGTAGAATTCAAATTTTATTTAGTCTTTCTACCAACCAGCCCCAGCCTAAAGTCTGACATGGTAATAAGATTAACTATTCTATGACTATCTTGACAACTTGCCAACTATGCTTTAATTTGCAAAGGTTATTTTTAAATCCCATTGACTGTCCTAAAGATGTTTCAAAGTATCCTTGCAAAAACTTGGTTTTATATGCATATAAATTTTTCCATAATAGAGAGCTTTAATGATTGAATCTGATCCTTTTGAAAGAAAACAAATCAATGGATTTTAAGGATCAGGGAGGGGTTGGGTACAAAGGGACATGAGGCAGTTTTGAGGAAATGTTTTACATCTTGATTTTGATGGTTACAACATTTGTCAAATTTCAGGCCAAGTTTTGCGCGATGCAAATTACACGGCAATAAATGTGACTTTAAAATTATTTTTTAAAAGTGATCATCATACCACGTGCAATGTATAGGAAAAAAATCTAGAAGGACAAAAGACAAAACACGTTATTTCTGAGTGTAACATAGAGTACTACTTTCTTCCTTTTGCTCGTCCATTTGTTCTATAAGGAGCATGTCTACCTTCTATAGAACCTCTTTCTCCCCGAGTTCATCAGGTAGTATTTTATAAGGGTGTCTCTACAGAAAAGGAAAATATTTTGGAAAGCAGGAAATCGCATTTTCACTTGGCTCAAAAACTACCAATCTTTCTCTGTAATTTCAATTAGACTTTATTTTTTGATCAAATATATAAAAGCCTCAGGTTGTGACTACAAAATTACGTGAAAATGTCTTTGCAGAATTCTTAGTGTAAAAAGCGCAAGTAGTGGGCAGACTACCAGCACCACTGAGATCTCTAATGTAGTGGAGATTCCCCATGTATGCTTACTAAGCAAATCTTAGGAGAGGGTGCAGTGCATTTCTCCAATTCTCTGTAGCAAAGGACAAGTTTTCTTTTAATTTCCAAACTGTTGCCACCAACACTTTTATAAAATACAGTAAAATTATCACAAAAATAAATTGGAAGACAAGCTCAGTTTTTCTAAACAGTAAAACACACACAATTACCATGAAATCGCTATCCCTCCCTCCTCAAAAACCCTTTGTAAATGCATATTCTCCTCTATAATTAGTTCAGATTGGCACCAGGCACTGAACCACTGGTAGAGTAGCACTGAGGATGAACTGTTTTATATGGAAAGCCACTGGGTCCAAAAGAGATGATGTGATTTGGCCCACATTTCACAGCAGGCAACTAGAACCAAGATATTCTGAGATTGCTTGCTCAGATCTCCTGGTTACCCATCATGTGATCTTAAAATCTTCAATTATCTACTGAAATTAACCATTAAGTATCAAGAGGAAGACACTCATTAAAGAAAAAACTATGGGCTATTGTTACTACAGAAGACAGACAGCAGCTCACAACATACCTGCCACAATTCCATGCTGATGGCACTGTCCAACTGAACGAGCCTGGTCTCCAAATGCATGGACTGGCTCTCGGGATTATTAAGATTGATTGCTGTACTTTGGTTATGGTGGCGTTGAATCTGTGACAAGTGCATTCTCAAATTGTCACACAGCTTACGGAATTCAGCCTTACGGGTATACTGGAGGCAGAATTTGAAAGCTATAGGCAGAATTATAAAATCTATTAGGTACTTTCCACCATCAACAAGTATTTGAAGTTTTAGTTCAAATATTGCAATCAGTTATTTTAAAAAGATTTACCCAAACTTATAGTCAAATCTTCCGAAATGATCAAAGTCATTAGTCACTTGTATCCTGACCATCTTTTGGGCATAGTCCCGGCCTAAGACTAGAATTTGGTTTTGGGATTATGGGAGAGTTCACAAATGGGACGCTATTCAAGTAAAATGTAGGAGGGACTCACCTTTCAAATACCTACCACTTAAAATCCCAATAGAGCAAAAAATTCTAGCCTGAAATACAAAGAGCCTTATCTAACAAAATTTGTGCTTATGGTAACCTGATTTCAACTGTGTACATAGATGCATACCTTAACTACTTGCTCTGTCATTAAAATAATTTCCTACTGTCATATATGCAATATAACAATTTTTTCAGAATTCCTTTGCCCTAAAAAAAAAAGAGCATTTCCATTTCAATAAGCCCAAACGAAGGGATGCAGTAGTTAACATTTAGATCAGTAGTTATCAAAAAGCCCAAGTTTACTTGTGTTAAATGAAAATTCACATAAGCTAAGTAAATAAGATGGAACAGAAGTTGTAATATTCATAGTAAAATTATTTTTATAAACATCTATTTATTAAATGTAATTTCTACACCCAACATGGGACTCCACTTCACAACCCTGAGATCAAGAGTCACACACTCTACCAAATGAGCCAGTCAAGTGCCCCCGTAGAATTTTTTTTTTTTTTTGGTAAAATATTCCTTAAAGTCACTTACAACCTGAATAAACAAATGTCAATCATCTCCATATTGAGAAGAATGGCAACACAAGGTTGTACTAAGACCAAACTAAAAAAAAGCCAAAAACTACTCTCAAATCACACATACCACATTCGTACACAGAAAGCTCCATTAATAGCAAGCTAAGTGACAGTAAAGAAAAGACACAAGATGAACAAAACAGACTTGATGCGGCTCTTCAGGACTGAAAGTTCAGCTGACCCTTGAACAAGGGTCTGAACCGTGTGGGTCCATTAACATGTAGATTTTTTCAATAATTTAAACACCCTCTTTACTCTAACTTACCTTATTTTAAGAATACTAACATATAACATGCAACATACATATAATGTACAAAATGTGCCAATCAACTGTTACCGGTAAGGTTCTGGTCAACAGTAGGCTATAGTTCAGTTTCTGGATAGGCAAGTCATAGGTGGATAAACCGTAGGAGCGGCTCAAAGGGATCTGTCAATCTGCACCTCTAATCCCCTTCCCCAGACTGTTCAAGTGTCAACTGTATATGCACTCTGACAACTGGACAGTTTTTTTTTTTTTTTTAATTTTTTTTTTTAATGTTTTATTTATTTTTGATACAGAGAGAGACAGCGCATGAGAGGGGTAGGGGCAGAGAGAGAAGGAGACACAGAACCGAAAGCAGACTCCAGGCTCTAAGCTAGCTGTCAGCACAGAGCCTGACGCGGGGCTCGAACCCACGAACGTTGAGATCTGACCTGAGCCGAAGCCGGAGGCTCAACCGACTGAGCCACCCAGGCGCCCCACAACTGGACAGTTTCTAAGAGGATCCAGAGTCATCAAGATGACTTATTTCTATATTCAGCAATACTGTTTGAGAAAAATAAAAATATGTATTTTTCAAGGAATCATAGATGTCCAGAGCTTAAAAAGACCTTAAAAAGCCATGCACAGGGTGCCTGAGTGGCTCAAGTTGGTTGAGCAGCCGACTCTTTTGATTTCAGCTCGGGTCAAGATCTCATGGTTTATGAGTTCGAGCCCCACATCAGGCTCTGAGCTGGTGGAGCAGAGTCTGCTTGGGATCCTCTCTCTCTGCCACTCTTCTGTTCACATTCTCTCAAAATACATAAGCATTAAAAAAAAAAAAAATTCAGCCCATGGCATGATTAAGTATATGCAGCAGTGAAGTCAAAACCAGAAGTTTATCAGGAAGCAATCAAAAAGTTACATTTATTTCTTCACCTGGGAAATTCCAAAGTGACTTTGTCTTTCAGGCATCCATGAGGTGAATTTCATTTAGAATTACCCTAACTAATAAAACAAATTTCTTATAGTCACTTGATTAGTATTTAAATGAATGCCTCATAAAATACCATGGAGAAAAACACGTTAACTTTAATTGTCAATCTTTGCAAAACCTTTTCCTAAAAGTCAACTTTTCAAATCAGTTTTCGTTTTACCTTGTTGGGCAATATCATGGTAGAGACGCTCTACTCTAGAATTATTTCGAAGAAGGTCCAAACACTGTCTATACGATTCCCAAAGGAATTTAACCCATGGAGTTAAAAGTAGTCTGTCAGTACGATCCTGAGTGTCTTCACCACTTACAGCACTTAGAAGAACACTAAAAAAAAATTTAAAAATTGAAAACAATTTTAGACACTATTTCCTACTTTACCCTAAAATTAAAAAAGCAAAACCAACAATGATAGAAGTATAAAACAGCATGAATTCTTCCTACTACTTTGGGCATACTGTAAAGCTGTCATAAGCGTTCAAGTATTCGTAGCCTCATCCCATATTACAACCATTTAAATTAGTATCTGCCTATCTGCAGGTTATTTTCCACCTTTATGAATTTTGAATAGTATGGTTTTCTTACTAGACACTTATAATGCCAAAAGTAAGCATTCTTTCTAATAAACATCTACACCCCAAATGAGAATGGAGACTCACATCAAGAAAAACATTGGAAAAAATGTATTAGCAATTTAACCTCTGTACCTCTCAGGAGTTTGAATATTATCCAGATCTTCTATGTCGAGAACCATCTGCTGAGATTCTTCTTTAGCAGCTTCAGTTTTTTCCTCTGCCAATTTCAAATATGCCCTAACAACATCCTCTAGAGATTTGATGTTCACCTAACAAAACGAACAAACAAAAAAAGACAGAGAGAGAGAGAACACCTTAAAACACTTCTCAAACCATAAATATTTTAAGAGCAAACTTTATGATATATAGTACCTTTAAAAGGTAAACCTCTTCGAAAATCACTACAGCATAATTAAGAATACAAAACCAAGCTCTTTTCATACCTGTTGACAAATGTTCTTATACTGGTATAATCCCTCTTTAGCCAAATGGCTCTTGCGAAGATCCACACAAAGTTCCAAGTATTTCAACATAATTGGCTCGTGTATCTTTTGCCATGTTCTGTGTTTCTTACTTTTCATAACATCATAAAGAACATCCAAAGCAGGCTGCTTTTTTCCAACCTCAAGAAATTCTGGAAAAGTTAATTCAGGAAAATTAAAATTGGTTATGTATACTATACTAAAGTATAAATCTTAAGTTGGCTATTTTAATTTCTAAACTATCTCACTTTTTTTAAATTTTGTTAATGTTTTTATTTATTTTTGAGAGAGAGAGAGAGCGTGCGCAGGGGAGTGTGAGAGAGAGAGGGAGACACAATATCTGAAGACAGGCTCCAGGCTCTGAGCTACCTGTCAGCATAGAGCCTAATGTGGGGCTCGAACCCACGAACTGCAAGATCATGACCTGAGCTGAAGTTGGACGCTTAACCGACTTAGCCACCCAGGCGCCCCTACTATCTCTTTTTAGATCACATTTATTTTTGACATAAAGCCATGCCAAAATTACCCAACTTAATACAATGAAAACTGGCACTATCTCAAAAAATGGTCTACATATAAAACTGAATTTCACTCAGTTGCACTGTATGAAACACTTCTAAGTGACTGTCAAGTTCCAGAAATTGAAGTTATGGGGGGGGGGGGAATCTCCTCCCAACAAACACAGGAAAGTCAAGTATGACTCTAGTCACAATGATTTCGCAGATAAATTCTTTACTCTAGACAGAAAAATCATTAGATTGTCAATGAAACAATTAGATTTTGTTCCTTTAAGATCAATTGACCGTGCGGGTCTACTTCTAGGCTATCTTATGACTCTACTGCAATGTTACCCAGTCTTTTCTAATACCTCCCTGCCTGGATTACCAGGGACTTATAGTAGTCTTCAAACCAAGTAGCACGAGTGCTCCCACTTTGTTCTTCAGTATTCTTTGGCTTACTGAGTCTTCGGCCTTTCCATATAAACTCCAATTCATTTGTAAATATCTACAAAATAGCTCACTAGAATTTTTATTCAGATTTAATGAATCTATGTATCAAAATTTAGAAGAATTGACAACAGTCTTCCAATCTATTAAATATCTCTCCATTTATTTATCCCAATCTAAACATGGGAAAGGCGCCTGGGTGTCTCAGTCAGTTAAGCAGCTGACTTCAGCTCAAGTTATGATCTCACAGTTCATGGGTTCAAGCCCCACATCAGGCTCTGTGCTGATAGCTCAGAGCCTGGAGCCTGTTTGGATTTTGTGTCTCCTCTCTCTGCCCCTCCCCTGCTCATACTCTTGTCTCTCTCTCCATGTCTCACAAAAATAAGTAAAATGTTAAAAATTAAAAAAAAAATAAATGAGAAAAAGTTTTTTTTAAGGCTTATATTTATTTTTGAGACAGAGAGACAGCATGAGCAGCGGAGCGGCAGAAAGAGAGACACAGAATCGAAAGCAGGCCCCAGGTTCTAAGCTGTCAGCAGAGCCTGATGCAAGACTTGAACCCATGAACCGTGAGATCATAACCTAAGCCAAAGTCAGATGCTCAACGACTGAGCCACCCAGGTGCCCCAACATGAGAAAAATCTTAAGATTCAGAATGCCCCCAAATGAAGGACATTCTACAAAATACCTGACCAGTACTCCTTAAAACCTGTCAAGGTTACCAACAAGGAAAGTTTAAGAAACTGTCCTAACCAAGGGGGCGGGGAGCAGTGTCTGACAAAACAGGACAAAATGTAAAGTGGTATCCTGGAATTCACAAAAGGACAGAAGAGAAAGCTAGGGAAATCTGAGCAAAACTATGGACTTTCATCAGCAATAATGAATCAGTACTGAATCATTAGTTGTGATAAATGTCCGAAAATGATAGAAGACATTAATGGGTTATGGTGTATATGGGAATTCTCTGTACACTCTGCAATAATTCCATAAATCTCTAACTTCTAAAATTAGGTGTATTTTTAAAAATTGAGAAAACATTTTAGGATACATACTGAAGAAAATGATACATTTCTGAATTTACTACTCCCTAAACCTGAAGGCATTCTGCATGTACAATATTTCAAAATCCAGTTCTAATTTAAGGTTTTATGTATACTGCTCATTTTGAAATTCACTAAAAGCAAAGACTCCTCTATCACATTACTTCTGACAAAGTAAAATTTATCTCTTTTCTCATCTTTAACTTTATTTCCTTTTGCACAAAACTCAGTAAACCGGGGGAGGTTATTTAACCCATGTCATTTGGTTATGTCCAACCTAAAATACAGTAATAGCCAAGTTTCACAAACAAAATATCTTTCCACAAACATTTGAAAAATAATTTGGGGAACTGAAACACTAATTAACACTATTTTTAAAAAGATCTTAAAATACTACATTCCCATTGTTAAAAATCACTGTCTATTTTCCTAAGAAAAAAGTCTTTGACAAAAAATTATTTTTAAGAGTTAATCAAACACCGTACAGCATATCATGTAACTCTGTGCAAGGCAAATGACAGGTACAAGTGTTGCTTACTTGGGAGTTTTATGAGATCTACAGATTTAGTAAGTATTTTTTTCTCCCAACTATCACATCTTTCAGGAATGTTGCATTTGAACATTCCTTCCTTAAGGAGAGCTATAAACAATATTCCAACTTTCTAGTATAATAAAATGTTTACAACAAGACATATCACAAAATATCCTGAAATTTGTATCTTTACAGGATACCCTATGTCATCCCATATTACAGCAAACCCTATTCTTCATATGCAAGTGGAAACAAACCCTTCTTCAAGAATTCAAGTCACTGTCAACCTTAATAGTGCCATTATGGGGAAAAGTCCATTTCCATTTGAGTCAATGTTACTACCCAAAAACAAAACAAAAAACAAACAAAAAGAAGGAAACAGGAAACAAGAGGAAACAAAGACGTAACCTAGCGAGATACTCTGTTAGAATATGAAGCCTCTCCTGGGGTTGGTTGGTTGGTTTTAAGCCTTCCTGTTCTGAGGGTATCTGTCTTTCTACGGGAGCATACATACAAGGTTATTTTCTAAACTAAACTCCAACAGTACCTTAAGGTGTTTTTAACAACTATTTAATAGAAAAGTCTCTATCAGCCAAAAACCTGGAAGTACAGGTTTTTAAATTTATCATTCACATTAAATAGCACAGCATCAGCACCAAAACAACCTATTATATCCAACTCCCATTCTTATATTGAGGATTTAAATCTTATCTTGCTATATACAAACCCTGTCAAATGTTTGTAACATACAACAGGCACAAAGAGAGTTAAAGTTGAGCACTGTCCCCAGCATGGTGATGACAAAATAATAAACTATCTAAAAATAATTTACCTACCCAATCTCTTATTTAACAGGGGAGAGTGGTTTCTTAATGTCACTAAAAAAAAAAAATCTTGTTTAGGGATACAACTAAAAATAATTTTTCACTTCCTAAACAGCCAATCAAAATCTGTTACAAATTCCACTTTCAAACCCTGGAACAACAGGTTCATACAAAAAA
The DNA here is from genome assembly GCF_006229205.1 of Suricata suricatta. Classification (NCBI taxonomy): domain Eukaryota; kingdom Metazoa; phylum Chordata; class Mammalia; order Carnivora; family Herpestidae; genus Suricata; species Suricata suricatta. The sequence continues at coordinate 174,907,102 of NC_043701.1, forward strand.
TTTCACTAAAAAATAATTTTTATAGGACACTCCTACCATTACCATAGAAAAAAAGTACACATGGATACCAAGCAAGGACATTTTTAAGGAAAAAGCCACAATCGGAAAAAATACGATAATCCATGAGGGTGAGTTCCTGTATCCTAATTTACATACAGAAAGAATTTAGTTCAGTGAATTCTCTAATAACGAAAAAAGTTTTTGAGGTTTGAAAGAAATATCACACATTAAAAACTCTATTGCAACATTAAAAAAAAGTTCATTTCCAAACTGATATTCTTGAATTAAAAATAAAAATCTAGAATTATGAACTATTACTAGGAGGGTGGACACTCTGAACTTACCTTTCAGACACAATGACAAATTGTATCTCTTTATAAAAGAAAAAGCTTAGGTAGGCCCTTCAATATTACTAGTTTATTTGTGCAACAGACCAAGTAGATAAGCTATAATGTTACACAATTTGTGGGTTTAATAACAACTTTTAAGTTACTGGTAGAATCTAAATTAAAAGGTTGTTACAAGGTCATAAGCAATTAATTCTACACTACTGAAAACATAATCTGGAAAAGGGTCTTTTCCCAAATGATTCTGGTGTATAAGTTTGTCTGTAACTGCTAGGCCAAGTTCTCACCGTCCTGAATGATTACTGTAATAATTTCCAAAAGTATTGTTCTGAATCACAGACTCGGTGACTTGAAGAACTATTCTGCTTAAGTTTACTCACACTAAGATAATTCAGTGGATTAGGTTTAAATGAGTTTAAAAAACTACAAGAGTTATAGATAAAAAGCATCTACATAAAATCAGATTATCCCCATGGAATGAAATGCGATTTTAAAATCCTATTTAAAGTTTTGTAAGCGGTGCCATGTGCCATCCACCTTCAGCTCACTTTGACACTTTCCACCTTCCACTCACAAGATCAGAAGTACAGAACTACTTGAAAGCTAAGGCCTCTCTCCACTATAGAAACACACATCTTACAATTTAAAAGGGCTGCAGCAATAGAGCCTTTTTTAAAAAACCTACACAAAATTAAAGCCCCCGCACCCCGTAACCCTTTCTCATCTTGCCTCCTTAATTTCAGACGCCCTCCCTAACTTGCCCTTCATGCGTCAAAGCTATTTCAATTCAGAGAACCTGTTACACAGCAGGTAACCCTTCTAATTAAAAGAATTACTGAAATAGTAAACTCATATGAAGATTCAGAAGGGAGGTGTGAGAAACAAGGCCTGAGCACATCAAATGTGTAATATTTAGGCCATCCAGATTACAGTGCGTCAGCCTATTAAAAGGAAAAATGCCTGTTGGTAAACAACTGTAAAACAGATACAATAGCAATTACAGCACTAATTCAACCCAAGTCATTCTGTGTACTATGACAGATTTCTAAGTTTCTAAATATAAGAAAAAATTCTAACTTTGCTACAGTTCATTTTCTAGTAATAAAGTTCCATTTCCACCAATGTTCTTTCCTTAATTCTTGCCTGTCCTAACCATTAGATCACTGGTTAAAATGAGCAGTCCTCAGATACAAGTTGCACTGTTTAACTGATTTTTAGAACGATTACTCTACTCTAGTCCAAAAAATGTGGCATTATCCTATTTCACACTCTTAACACCACCCCCAAATTGTTACTTTTAAAATAACAATCATGTGCCAAAAACACCCTTAGCCCTAAAAGATTATCACTGATCTTAATTTTATGTGTCGACCGAAATTGACCTTTTCACAAGAGGACTTTCCAAACAAGATAACAAAATAAGCTCTACCAATATAAAACTGTAATAGACGCTGTATATCCACCTACAAAATGGGATAAGACTCAAAACTTGTTTGGGGTACAGGAAGGGTGAAAATAAGAGCTATGAACACTTAGAGAGTGTTAGGCTTAAACTGTAAACGGTAAAGTTTTTTTTAAAGACCAGAGACATCTGCACCCCTATGACGCCAAAGTAATACATGCCTCTTGAACAGACCGGGACACGCACAACTTTTCCCCGGAAGGGCCGGTGGCTTAAGTACACATGGAAATTAAAATCGCAGGCAGCAGCGCTGTCGCGAAAGAAACAACTGATCTGGCAGTCTAGAGACCTTGGTTCTAGTCTCCTGGCTCCACAACTAACTCTCGGAGTGACCTTGGGTAAACATTCTCTCTCTAGGCCTCAATCGTTATCTTTAAGAACTTGAAGTCTCTCTCTTACAGGATTAACTATGTTCCAACTTCATATGATTTGGAATGGGGTCTGGGGCTTGGAATAATCGATGCGGGGGGGGGGGGGGGGGGGAAAAAAAAAAACAGGTAACAGGTTAAACGGGTCAGAGTCCCCGAAGCAAAGCTACGGTGACCAGGGTAAGGCTAAGTGGACCCTGACCCCGTAAAGCCTGGCGATAGATTTGGGGGGCGGAGGTGTCCGCGAGAGGGCGGGAGGTGGGACTGGCCGGCTCCCGGCGCCGGCAGGAGGTGGAGTCGAGGTTCTCGCGTGCATTGTCCCCGGGAGGGAGCCATGTTTCTTCCTCCCCGGCACTCCCAGATGGCGGCCGGGGGCGCGGGGCCTAATCAGCCGAGGGCCCGGCGGCCTGGGGAGCCGGGCGGAGGCGGACAGGGCAGGGGGGAAGGAGGTCGGGCCCCGGCAGACCTGTCTCCGAGGCCGCGGCCCCCGAGACGCAGCAGGAAGCGGAGCGACTTAAGAAGAGCCCCCGAGAGCGACGGTTCCCGGCTCCGCACCTCCCGGTCCCCTCAACCCCTGTTGGTAGGAGCGAGAAGGGAAACCATGCCCAACCACAGGCTGGAACGGCGGCGGGCATGTCGCATCGGCCACCTCTCCGGCCGCAGCCGAGCGGCGGCGCTGCGAGAAGGCGGCCGGGCCCCTCGACCTCCGAGGCCTCAGGCCGACCCAGCCCGGCGCGCCCCGATCCCCTACTCACCGTTGGCGCGTTTGAGGGCATTTTCCGGCCTCTGGAAATAGGCCGGCATCTTGGCGGCAGGCTCAGCTCACCCGGCGTCAGCGAACTCCTTAGTGGCCCGGGCCGGGAGAGGAGACCGAGAGGAACCAGCGCGAGGTTCCACGCGCCTCGCCAGCAGTCGCCCGCGCCCAGCCGGCCAGAGACGGAAAGGAATGAGCCACGTGACCCCGCCCGGCGGCGCTGCCGCCGCCCAGGCCCCGGATGTACGGGGCGGTCCTCCGCGCGCAGGCGCGCTACCGTCGCGCGCGCCGGCTGACGTGGCGGGGGCTGCTGCAGTACGTGGTCGATGGCTCTTCCTCCGGCCTCCGCTGAGAAACGTTAGGGAGACGGTTCTCAGACCCCTTCATTCCTCGAGCGAGAATCGGGGTGGGAAAGGTGAAATTGGGGTCAGAGTTTCTGCCTAACGAGAAAGGCGGTGTCTGCACAGGTGCATGTTAAACATGTTTTGTGCGAAGTCACGCAAAGTTACAATCCGCTCCCGTCCGCTTAGGGAATGGCCCGTCTCCGTTGAGTGAAAATGCCCTATTTAGCCGTTAATCGGAAACGCATCGAGCAGGTATCACTAGCCCAGCACTGCTCACCTCTGGGAAATACTAGTTAGTGGTCCGACCCTTGATGGACTAGCAGGGGGAGGAGGGACGCAATAAATAAATTAGCAAGCTTATTTCATATCGGTAAAGTAAAAAAAAAAAAAAGTTGGCGACACCAAGATTAGGGAATGGGGGCCCTCAGAGAAGGTGAATTTTGGGCTGAGACCTGAAAGATGGGGACAGACTGGAGAGAGTAACGTGGCAAGAGGGCAGAAGCTTTGCAGCAGAACAGATTGTGCATACTGTTTGAAAATATTTGGAAGCGTGGTAGTCTTATATTCAGCACACCTTACAAATAAACATAAGAAAAAGTTGGTGGAAAAAGAAATCAATTTGTCAGGCCCTTTGCTACAGCCTTTTATTATTGACCAACAATTTTTTTTAATATTTTATTTTTTAAAGTAATCTCCATATCCAACCCGGGGCTTGAACTTAACCCCTTGAGCAAGAGTCAGGTGCTCTCCTGACTGAGCCACCCAGGTGCCTCTTGACCAACCATTTTAATTTTTAATCAGTAACTTAGTCTACCTAGAACTTGAAAGCCATTTAAACTGAATCTAACTACTCAAGCCCTTGGTATGGATTTAAGATGAGTTCAGGATAAAAAAAAAAGTCAGAAAGCTGCAGTGGAATATGTTGTTACAAATTTATTACACATTTTGTACTAACAGATGGGACATGTGAATGAATGACAGAGTACTACATCCAGGAACGATGAATCCACAATACATACACATAAAAAGCCTTTTCCCCTCATTGTTTCTGCCTGAGCAAAGATATTTTTTCCTATGTAACTAAATGTATCGCTGTAAAGAAAGAATACTTAGGAAATGCAAACATAGACCAAAAAAAAAATCACAAATTCTGTAAAAGGTTACTTAAAAGTTAGCTTCAGAGAGTTCTTTCTCCAAAATGCTTGGGCCACTATAAATGTCTAAACTTACCCCGCCCCAAATAAAAGCCAGACAGAGTTGAGCAATAAGTACTAAGAAGCTATAGGAACTGTTTTATGGGGCAGGATCAAGAGACTCATTTGTGTATATAATAACTATGTCAAAATTAAAGAGCTTAACATAAGAGCAAGCATAGCTTTTAAATGTTGTAGATAGAAAACTATTTAGTAGGCCATAGAGAGATGTGATGAAATATAATAAAAGGAAACCTGGCCTAAATATCAGAAAAAGCTAACATTATTACCTTTGCATTATATATTGAAGAAGATGGTAAAAATGATCTCATTGATTAGTGCTCATTCTGTGGTAGACCTAAGACAAGGCAAACTCTAGAAAATTTGGAGAAAAATGAAATTCAATATTTCTGCATCTTCATTCTTTTTCAAGTTTAAGTATATGAAGCATTTGGTAATATAACAGCCAATGATCATTTAAGTGTATTAAATATAACTATTTAGACTCTAGTACTATATTTGTGAATAGTCTCAACTTCCAGAATAAATATATGAAATGTAGCCAGTAGGTATTAAGTACCAGCTAATGGTTGTAATATTGGATGCTGGGCATAAAAGATGCAAGATACCTATTTCCAAAAGGTTTGTGATTCCCTGGTCATGATAGATGAGTACACAGCGAGGAAGAGGAAGAGGCAGGATCTATTCTGAACCAGGGGGAAAGCATAATTACTTTCTATTGATTAATGCTCACTGCGTAGAAAACAAGCAATATGAATATGCTAGGAGCCACCTTAGGAAGTGGTAAAAGGAAGTGATCAGGCCAATAAGGTTTTTCCCCTAATCCGGCTACTTTTGTACTACATATGACTGGATATTTTCCCTAATACAATGTTTTGGGGATTTTTGAGTAGAGTAATTAAGATTCTCAAAAAAAAAAAAAAAAACAGTTGTCATGAGTACAAAAGAGGTGCTACATCATACATATTTGCAACATAATATAGCTTTAAATCAAGTATCTTGTTTTACAGTTTACAAAATGCACCCTTTTCTTTATTTTCCTCTATAGCATTTATTTAGTTAGCAACATCTTACTTGTATATTTCATGATCTACCCCTCTAGAATTCAAGAAGATTGATGAGGACAGGGATTAATGTCTGTTTCATTTCACTGCTATGTTAAGTCTAGCACCTCTAACAGTACCTGTGCCTGGCACAGAGTAAGCACTCAATAAATACTTGTTGAAAGAAATCACTTAATAGATTAACGCAAGCCTCCTATATTATCATTGCCCATCTCCATATTGGTCTCCTCCAGGACACTGGAAGTCCCTTGAAGACAGTGACTGGGACACGTGGCACATGGTCAACATCCAGAGAGTGTTTGTTCAGTGTTTATTTCAGAGCACGTTGATGGTTCCAAATGCATGATGATAAACAAGGTCCAAAACCTCACACCTTTGCATTCTTAGCTATGAAAGTGTCCAAAGAGGCTTGGAAACCTTTTCAACCGCGGGGTACCAAGAGCAGATGTGGGACGAGCTTGCCTGGGCCAGGCAGTTCTCACTGGCCCTTTGGGTGGTGTAACTTTAAAGCAGCAATTGTAATAGAGATTCAGTTGAGTAGATTTTTAGCAGAAACCCATCCTGGCAGGATTTGTTATTTACTAGGAGAAACGCATCTATTCACTCAGGAGTCCTCACCGTTAATACTCTGCCCGACTCCAGGAGAAGTCTGAGGGGAAGAAGAGAAGCATGTTGGCGGGAGCTGGTGTACATACTCTCCATTGTTGGCGTGCCGCACAGCCCAGCTCCTGCCTGGGACCTGGGAGTTTAGGAGATTATGCTCAAAACTACACCAACCAACCAGGGCCAAGAGCAGAATGAGTAAGACGCTGTGCAGAGTGGTTTAGGGAGTGGTTTGAAAATAGGCTTCTGTGTTAAATGTGTTAAATAGATTAGAAGGAACCCTGGAACCACAGGGTGTGGGCTTTCATTTTGGGCTTGTGGATATTAGACCGTCTTTACATGGACCTTTCATTGTGCTGTCGTCTCACGAAGCAGCCAGTGACACCTCCCAGAGAGCCCCTCCTGACCACCCAGTCTGAAGCTGAGGTTTCCCTAGTTTAATCCTCAGCAGAGTATTCATCACTAATGGATAGTTTTCATTGTTTCCTTGGTTACCATCTGTCTCACTACAATAGATGGTAATCTTTAAGGAACCAAGTTTATCGTGTTAAGCATTGTAGCTCCACCTCCAGGAACTGTGCCTGGCCCAGGGCAGGCACTCTATAAATATGGGGTGTGTGAATAAGTAAAGGAACGGAGACTGTGGTAGGCAGAATGGTAAGAGGCCCACAGATTTCCAGCCCGCCCCAAGACTGTAAATACGATGGGGTGTTACTTCTGTGATTAGGTTATACTATGTATCACAGTTGACTTTCAGAAGAGATTATCTGGGTGGGCCTAACCAGTCACCTATGAATCCAGGTCTAGAGGTCACAGGCAGGGGCTCCTGGGTGGCTCAGTCAGTTGAGCGTCTGGCTTTGGCTCAGGTCACAATCTCACGGTTTGTGGGTTTGAGCCCGACATCAGGCTCTGTGCTGACAGCTAGCTCAGAGCCTGGAGCCTCTTTCAGATTCTGTGTCTCCCTCTCTCTCTTACCCTCCCTTGCACTGTTTCTCTCTCTCTCTCTCTCTCTCTCTCAAAAATAAACAAAACATTAAAAAATATTTTAGAGGTCACAGGCAGAGGAAGTAAGAGGTTCAAAGCTTGAGAGGAAAAATGGAAGGAGCTGCATAGCTAAAAACTGTAGGCGACCTCTACCAGGGAAAGGCAGCCCCCAGCCAAAACCCAGCTAGTACAAGGAGGCCTCCTACCACAACTGCAAGGAACTGGATTTCATCAACAAGTTGGACGAGCTTGGAGGGAAATTCCTCTGCAGAGCCTCCAGAAAGGAGTGCAGCCTTGCCCTCCCTGGGACTTCAGCCTGACAAGAGCCTGAGCAGAGACCCAGTCATCACATGCTTGGGCCTCTGGTCTGTAGAACTGCAAGGTGATAAATGGTTGTTGTGTGAAGCCAGAAAGTTTGTGGCAACTTGTTACACTGCAATAGAAAACTAATACAGAGACCTTAGCAGTTTTCTCCATATTAACTTATAGAAAGAAACATGAATGGAGTCTAAAATTCTAAAGTGACTTTGCTTTGAATGAAATGAAAACAAAGGTACAGCTCAGTGGAAGAAAAGGGCAAGACTGTGTAAGGTTTAAATTTTTTTTTTAATCTTTATTTTTGAGAGAGAGAGAGAGAGAGAGAGAAAGAGAGAGCGTGAGCAGGGAAGGGGCAGAGAGAGAGGGGAGACACAGAATCTGAAGCAGGCTCCAGGCTCTGAGCTGTCAGCACAGAGCCCGAGGCGGGGCTTGAACTCACAGACCACGAGATCATGACTTAAGCTGAAGTCAGACGCTTAACCAACTAAACCACCCAGTTGCCCCTAGACTGTGTAAGGTTTAACTATACAAATTCAGACTGTTCAAGCAAAAGCCCTTTAAGAAGGAATCTGAGGCTATGAACATGTTATCGTATTCCACACTGATGTTTTTAGAACTAGGGGTTAAGTTTCATTTCCTAGGGAATTTAGAATTATAAATACACCTCAGTTCATCCAATAAGCCTGCCAGATTTGAAGCCAGATGGCTGCAAACCCCAGCTTTGCCATTTATTAGCACTGTGATATTGGGCAAGTAACCTCTGTGAGCTTCTCACCTGTGGAATAGGCATGATGAGTTGTGCGAGGTTTGAAAGAGAGACTACCCCTAGCGCCCTTCACACAGTCCCTGATACAGGCTCTCCAGAAATCTTTTTCACGTATGTGGATGAGAGAGAGACCACATAGTCAATGCATGAAATGTTCACAGCCTCTTTCTGCCTTCTCGACTGCTAATGTCATCTACCAACTAGTGGGCATTTCCCCTTGTATGTTTCCTGCTTTTCTCCACTTAAACCTTCTTAAATATGTAAGGTACTCAGTTGGGAGGACAGCTGGACAAGTCAGGTAGAAGATTCAAGTAGGAAAGGGCCAAGATGAGAGAAATGAAAATGAGGAGTGGGGAGAAAGGCTAACAGGGAAGAAAAGGAACAAGGAGAGAAGAGATGGCAACAGGAAGAGCTATTTGTAAGAGAAGAAGGGAGACTTCAGAACCCGTGCTGATGAAAGGGAGCGATGGTTCACAAAACACAGAGGGAGTCCATACCAATATGAACAAATGATCGAATAAGTAAATAAATGGGAGAGAAGAGACACATTCCCCAGGAAGATGAATTCAAATAATTCATGTAGATGCTTTGCCTTGGAGGAGGTGGACCGTAACCCCCACTTCTTCAGCGTGGGCCGTGCATAGTGACTTCTATCCAAAGCGGACAGCATAGAAAGGAGGAAGGAGAGTAACTTTACAGGAGAGAAACTTGACAAACACAGCCTCAGCCAGGTGATCAAGGTTAACACCTTGATGTACCCTTTTTTGAAAAAAAAAATTTTTTTTTAATTTTTTGTAATGTTTTATTTATTTTTGATACAGAGAGAGACAGAGCATGAGAGGGGGAGGGGCAGAGAGAGAAGGAGACACAGAACCGGAATCAGGCTCCAGGCTCTGAGCTAGCTGTCAGCACAGAGCCCGATGCGGGGCTCGAACCCACAAAAGTGAGATCTGACCTGAGCCGAAGTCGGAAGCCTAACCGACTGAGCCACCCAGGCGCCCCGAAAAAAAATTTTTTTAACATACATTTTTGAGAGACAGAGAAAGCACAAGCAGGGGAAGGGCAGAGAGAGAGAGGAAGGCACAGAATCTGAAGCAGCCTTCAGGTTCTGAGCTATCAGTACAGAGCCCGATGCAGGACTCGAACTCGTGAATGATGAGATCATGACCTGAGCCAAAGTTGGACGCTCAACCAACTGAGCCACCCAGTCACCCCACCAATGTACCCTTGGTATGATATGATGACAGCACCACTTCTGCGATCTTCCTCCCCACAACGCATGACCCAATCTAATCCTGAGCAAAAAATCAAACAAAAACAAATTGAACGATGGTCCACAGAAGTCCTGGCCAGCATTCTTCAAAACTGTCAGGGTCATCAAAAGCACAGGAAGTCTTGGAGCACCTGGGTGGCTCAGTCAGTTAAGCATCTGACTTTGGCTCAGGTCATGATCTCTCAGCTTGGGGGTCCGAGCCCTGCGTCAGGCTCTGTGCTGACAGCTCAGAGCCTGGAGTCTGCTTCGGATTCTGTGACTCCCTCTATCTCTGCTCCTCCCCCACTCACACTCTATCTCTCTCTCAAAAATGAATAAATGTTTAAAAAATTAAAATTTAATTTTTTTATTGCTTTTTATTTTATTTTTGAGAGACAGAGAGAGACAGCTGGAGCAGGGGAGGGTCAGAGAGAAAGGGAGACACAGAATCCGAAACAGGCTCCAGGCTCTGAGCTAGTTGTCAGCACAGAGCCCGATGCGGGGCTCGAACCCACGAACCGTGAGATCTGACCTGAGCCGAAGCCGGATGCTTAACCGACTGAGCCACCCAGGCGCCCCTAGAAAATTTAAAATTTAAAAAAGCACGGGAAGTCTTGAGAAACTGTCACAGCCAAGAGGAACCTAAGTAAACATGGTGACTAAATCTAGTGTTATTCTAAATAGGATCCTGGAAAGGAACCCAAGACATTAAGTAAAAAGCTAAGGGAAAAAATATGGACTTTAGTTACTAATGTATCAGTATTGATTCATTAGTTGTGACAAATGTATCATATTGATGTAAGATGTTAAAGGGGAAAGTGTTTGATGGGTATATGGTAGGTAACTTTAGGTACTATCTTTGTAACTTTTCTGTAAGTATAAAACTATTCTAAAATAAAATATTTATTCCAGTAATAAATATTTAAAAGTATTTTTTGGTACCAAAATTTTTTTAAATTAATAATGTAAAGAAAAACAAAAAGTCTATTTATAAAATATGAGGGGAATCACTGTAGGTAATGAGTTTTATCAACTTTAATATTCTTTGAAAAATGTAAATACAGGGGCACCTGGGTGGTTCAGTCGGTTAAGCATCCAACTTTGGCTCAGTTTATGATCTCGCGGTTTTTGAGTTCAAGCCCCATGTTGGGCTCTGTGCTGACAGCTCAGAGCCTGGAGCCTCCTTCAGATTCTGTGTTTCTTCCTCTCTCTGCCCCTCCCATGCTCATGCTCTGTCTCTCTCTGTCTCTGAATAATAAATAAAAACGTTAAAAATTTTTCAAAGAAAAATGCAAATACAGATCAGAATTTATCTCAATTACATTTTCTCACTGATCTGTTTCTTTTAATACAGCACAGCTTGAAAACTGGGCTTCTTGGGGCCTGGGATCTATACACTAACACTATGAAGAACCCAGAAGGATGACTTTCCCTTGGGAATGTTCTGGAATTCACATAATCTGGAAGGCAGCATAAAGTCCAGGCATTTGACTAAAGCCCCTTTCAGAGGTGACTTCTTGGGACCCAAGCAAGCGTGGAATCCCTGATGAGAGCTGACATCCCAATGTTCTCTTGGCTGACACAGGTCTAATCTCTTAGTACATACAATTAAGGAAAAACGATGAAAAGAAGAGCCACATTTGGCCCACGGGGATCTGGGAATTGGAACATCTGTAGAAGATGTTGGGGTCTCTTACTCTACATTCCCCAAGGAGTTGGGGCATTTTCCAAATCCATATTAGTGCCAATAACATCTTTTTTCCCAGGGAGCAAAGAGCAACAGGCTGTGCAAATAAGACCCAGCAGGCCTCAGCCAGCTCTCCTTCGAAAAGCCCACTGATAAGTAGGCCCTTGGCGGGTATCTGTGAACTTGGATTTCAGGAGTGCTCCCCCTATTCCTGGAATTGATAAGAAGGACTATCTAGACTCCTTGCACAAACAGTGGGGCTCATGCTGAATACCTGTTTCCTTCTGAGAGACTGGAATTCAGGTATGTGCTCGGCAGAAGGTGCCACATGACTGTCCCCCAATAAAAACCTGCCTGTCTCTAATGAGCTTCCCTCTTCAATAATATTGCACTCGTGTCATTACAACTTGTTGCTGGAGGAATGAAACATGTCCTGTGTGACTTCACTAGGTGAGGACTTTGAGAAGCTTGGGCCTGCTTTCCTTTGGAAATCACCCCACATGCCTTTTCCCTTGGCTGTTGAATCCTGGCCGTGCGCACAGCTGTGTGCTGAATCCCGCAGGGCCCCCTAAGAATCCATGGGATCTGAGAGGGATCTCTGGGGCCCCTTTATAATATTAACATAAAGATTTTTTTTTAATGCCTCCCCTTCTCTGCTTTCTGTACTCCTTTTCTCTGAACTCCGTGAACCGGTCTGGCAGGTGTGACAGCACCCAGCAGTGAAATGGAAGGGATACTGTGCATTCTAATCCCACCTTCCTATAGATAAGTTCAACAGCTGTCCTGAGCCTGGCCACAGCCTTCATTATCCTTCCCCCCTCTGTCCCCCACCATCCGACTCAGATCCTTCATTTTAGTATCTATTCATCACCATCATCCTCCTCATTTATTATCGGGATGCTGTCTATGTGTCAGAGACAAAGGCGGCTCTCTAACTCATTCACTGAGAAAATAGAGTACCCGACGTGCACCAGGGACTGCGGGAGACACAGGAACACGGAGACGCTGTACCCCTAAGACATGAATGCTCTTCCACCTCTGAGATTCTCTTTTCTCTTTCCTCAGGGTTGGATCTCTAGGTCTGAAATCCCAGAAGCAATAGATCTGGTCAGGCCTTCCCTCTCCTCTTTTCTGTTTTCCCACCTGAGTATAAGTTGGTCACAGGCAAGAGTTCTGCTGTGGTTATCTCTGCCTCCATCTCCCCAGCCTCTGGCCCATTCCACAGTGTGCTTTGCAAATGTTTGCACTCCGTGCAAGGGAAATCAAGTCTTCCTGATCCTAGACTCCTGTCACTGTAATGGAAAATGATTCCTCATGCCCAAATACCACAGAATATTATATTATGGATTTTGAGCTAAATGTGTCCCTGTAAGATTCAGCAAATGACCTTGGTGAAGTGGGAAGGACAAGAGATTGGGGGCCTACGGACTTAACATATCTTCTCATGTTTTTCTGTGTACTGTCTTTCATCAAATCTAGAAACACCATCATGGTTTGGTCCTGGGTTTCGGCACCAGAAAAAAAAAAAATGCCATCAGTGATTAAGTACATCGTTTTATGTATCTTACGTTTGAAAAAAATGTTTTCAATTGTAGGATGTATCCCAATTTCAGAGATTTTTAAATTTGTACTACGGCAAGCAACAAATACAGTATTTTTTAAACTGTGAAATGAAAGTAAAAGGAGGAGGAAAAATAGCTGAAGTCTTACCCACCTAGAGAAAAACCACTGTTATTAGTGCTTGAATATTTTCTTTTTCTTTTTTTTTAAATTTTTTCCTGTGTTTTATTTTTGAGAGACAGAGAGAGACAATGCGAGCAGGGGAGGGTCAGAGAGAGAGGGGGACAAAGAATCTGAAGCAGGCTCCAGGCTCTGAGCTAGCTGTCAGCACAGAGCCCGACACGAGGCTCGAACCCACAAACCGTGAGATCACGACCTGAGCCGAAGTCAGACACTTAACTGACTGAGCCACCCAGGCGCCCCTGTTAGGATTTTATGTAATTAATTATCTTAGTTGATTGGATGACAGTGATCTTCACCAAAAGCAGGTATTTAAGGTGCAGATTGATGCAGACCGGTGTGTTGTTCATGTTAAAGGGAATCTACAAGAGGATGTATTTTCCTGTAAACACTTTATCTGTAGAAACTTGCAAGAGATTGAAAAAGCCAACGAAACATGAGTGCAAGTGTCAACTTGGTTTCCAAACTGATTCCAAATCTGCATCCCACTCCTCAGCCCCTCACACCTTTATATTTTCTGTGAGATCTAGAAACATTAGCAACTATTTACTACAACAGTGGGCATAGCAAATCAATCCAAGGGGCATAATTTAGGGTGCCCTCCAGAGGTTCAGTCTAATGAGAAACAGAAGAGCCATATATGGGGTGCCTGAATGGCTCAGTTGGTTAAGTGTGCAACTTTGGCTCAAGTCATGATCTCATGGTTCATGGATTCCAGCCCCACGGTGGGCTCTGTGCTGACAGCTCAGAGCCTAGAGCCTGCTTTGGATTTTGTGTCTCCCTCTCTTTTTCTGCCCCTCTCCCAGTCATGCTCTGTCTCTCCTTCAAAAATAAACATTTTTTTAAAATTTAAAGAAGAGTCATATATACTCCAATCCTAGTTCTATGGCCAAATGCTATTAGACCTTAGTAGAGGGAGAACTTAGTTTTGCCTGGGCTGAGGGCAGAAATGGTATCTGAACCTTGAAGATGTAGAATTTCCCAAGTAAAGAGAAAGTAGAACAGGAAGGCTTGTTCAAAATATAGCATCACTGTGATTATAAAGAGGAAACAAATTTATTGTCTTTAATAGCTGATGGAACTAATCATATCTTCATACTCGAAGTATTACTCAGTTAAAATTACTGAACCAGTATTACAAGTATTAACTTGGATAAATCTTTAAAAAAACAAAGTTGAGCAAAAGCAACTTACAGATGAATACAAATAATATGCCGCGGAATGGAAGGCTTAGCAGCCCAGAGATCTCTTGTGTGGCGGGAGTCATCTTGCCGGGTCCACGTCCCCGCACCACCACCTGCCATCTGTGTATATGATCCTAGGCAAATTGTGCCACTTTTCAGTTTTCTCACCTTAAAATTGGGGATCACAATAGGACTTATACACAAGGATGGTCTGAGGATTTAAGGGAGAAAAACAAGTATAATACTTAGAACAGTGTGTGCTATTCAGTAAATGTTAGCTATTATTGCACTGGTGTAAAGTTTTAAAAGAAAGAGTGCAGCATTTTGTTGAGTGAAACATACAAATAAACCAGAACTTAAAGGAATAATGGGGAAGTGACAATGACCAAATTTAAAATAGTGGTTACCTCTGTGGGACAGGGAGGGGAAAGAGGTTAGAAAGGAGAAGGGAAGTGCTTCAACTTTGTAATACTTTTTTTTTTTTAAGGTAGAGAGCGCACAGGCTGGGGAGGGGGAGAGAAAGAATCTCAAGTAGGCTCCACACTCAGCAAGCAGCCCCATGTGAGGCTCAGTCCCACAACACTGGGATCATGACCGGAGCCAAAATCAGGAGCCAGAGGCTTAACCGACTCAGCCGCCCAGGAACCCCATGTAATACTTCGTTTCAGAAACTGGGGGACCACCACGTTTTCCTTCAATTGGTGTATATAATATTTTATATTAAATAGTTTAAAATGTATGTCAAATGTGATGGGGGTGGGAGGATATTCCTGTAGATACCAAAGACCCTCCCTAATTCGTTTTGTGAGATTTGGGGTTGGAGGCACCTAAGATCCAGGAGGACGGATCCTGGAGTCACACAAGCTGCTTGGCTCCTTCTCAACATTCTGATCTCTGTTTAAATATACCTTTCTCGCGGAAGCCTTCCTTGACACACTCCCTCCACTTTCTAACACACTGCACTGTTATTGCAATGGGCTTATCACTCTAGGCTGTTTTTGTATTATTTTATTCAATAATTGTCTGTCTCCATCCACTAGAATGCCCTGTCTTGTTCAACACTATATTCCCAAAGCCTTTTCAAATCTTTTCGTTTTGTTTTGTTTTATTTGTTTTTCGTGTGGGGATGGATGGATGGATGAATAGATGGATGGGTAGATGGATGGATGGATGGGTGAAGGAGTGAAATGGAGACCCTACCCTCCAGCCCCCATACTCAGGACTCCTCTTTTTAGCCGGCCAGGAGGGCAGAGGTAGAATGAGAAAAGATTGAGGAGGGGAGAGAAGATTGCAGTGGGTTGAAGGGAGGGTTTATGAAGATCTGGGTTACAGGACTTGAGGAAAGATGCCAAGGCTGAGTTTTCTGAGGGTGGAGAGCTGAGGGCTGAAATCGAGGGGTGGGGGCAGAAATTCTGGGCCAGACGCCTTCGAGCCGGGCCCGAGGGAGAGGCGTGGGCTTGGTCCAGGGTGGGCCCGGGTGGGCGTGTCCCAGAGGAGGGGCGGGGCCTGCGAGCGGGTTGTCGGGAGCTGAGCGCTGCGGCGCGGCGGTGGCGGAAAATGGCTGCTGCGGAGGCGGCGGACACTCAGCTGATGCTCGGAGTCGGGCTGATCGGTGAGGACGAAGGCGCCCTGCCCCGCAGGCCAGAGTCTCAGTTCTGCCTCCGCCTCCGCCTGGGCCCGGGGTGGCCTCTGCTCCCGCGGTTCCCTGCGGTGAGGAGGTCGCGGCCCCCTCTCTGTTGGGCGGGGGCGGGGGACGGCGGGGCACGGGAACCCGGCCAGCCGCCCTGGACCGGTCCGCCTGCAGCCTCGCGTGGGACCCGCCCGGGCCGGGCAGCAGGGTGGAGGGACCCCGGG
This sequence comes from Suricata suricatta, assembly GCF_006229205.1. NCBI lineage: Eukaryota > Metazoa > Chordata > Mammalia > Carnivora > Herpestidae > Suricata > Suricata suricatta. The sequence continues at coordinate 174,923,043 of NC_043701.1, forward strand.
CCTCCTTCCGGACGCCCCATGTTGCACAGGAGCCGGACGTCGCGGGTGACTGAACTCCGGTGGCTGCGAGGGGCCGCTGCGCAGGCGGGGCCGGGGCTGGGCCGCGCGGCGGGGAGACGGCCGGGCACACCTCGGAGCGTGCAGGAGCCACGCGTGACTGCCTGCCCGGCGACCGGCTGGCCACGATTGTGTGACTGAGCCGTTAGAGTCACCGTGGCCAACCGTGCCTGCCTTGAGTACTGAGCATTTATGCATGGATTATCTCCCGTTAAACTTCTACCAGGGCTCCAAGGGGTGTGGGTAATGTTTGATGACCACATTTCGGAGAAGCAGATGGAGGCCCAGGGTGTCATTTGCGCACGGACGTAGCTAGGAAGTGGCGGAGCCAGGTTTTGGACCCTTGCGGTGTAGCCGCAGAGCCCCAACTCAGAGCGGCGGAGGAATCCTGTATCATGTGATAGAGCTCGTGCCTGTCGCCGGAGTGTCTACATAATCATATATGGCGGGATCCCGGTTAGTTTTGAGGAATTAGTGGTTGAGGAAGTACGTTGGGATCTTTGGGTGTGCCTGCGCCGTGTGCAGCCTTTCAGGGTTGGGCGTTTCAAGGATCCATTCATCCCATTGGCGGCAGCGGGTTGCTTGAATGAACGGCTCTGGCTCTCGTTCCCTGCGTGCCCTGGTCCTTTGAAATAATATTCTATTGAGATTTTTATAAACACCTAAACATTCTGTTCTTCTAGTGTGGAAGAACGTTGCTTGCGTTTAGCAAAAGTGGCTAACTGTGCTGATTATTTTTCAGTGTCTCAAAGGAGTGCATTGATCTGGGAATGGCTTCCTGTATTTATTTCGGGTGTGATTTTAGAACTGCTTCAAAACAAAACCTAAGTACTTCAGGCATCTTAGTCCTGCTTGAAGGTACTTCTGAATAAGGTTAGGTTAAAATCTGACTTTATCTGGTAACAGCAAAGACAAAGATGACTTATGATCATATTTTAAATTCAGATTTTGTATTTTTCATATGGACACGGGTTTAAAAGGGATTTCCTTCAAAATAATTGAGGGGAGACCTTAGAAACAAGGAGGGACTAGGTGTTGCTAATTGCTGGAGGTGAATGTTGGAGACGGGGGAATTCATTTTTTTATTTTGTTTATAAACTTGATATTTTCCATAAAAAAAAATCTGCATCCGTACTGCTATGTGTGCAGTAATTGTTTTTATAAAGTTTGGGCTATGTTATTGAGGTGTTTGCTTTGATAAGGAAACTACATGTATGGCTGGATAACCATTATTATTATTATTATTATTACTATTATTACTATTACAATGTTAAATACAGAATTTATACAAGCAGCATATAACATTTCAAAGAGATCTCACCATTTTTTCATCTCCAGTTTTGTTTTTTACAACCCTTCCTATGTATCTATTAAAAATCCTTCTAACTAATAAACATGTAATGCTGAAGGGGCACCTGAGTGGTTCAGTGGTTAAGCGACCAGCTCAGGTCATGATCTCTTGGTTTGAGAGATCGAGCCCCACATCAGGGTCTCCGCTGACAACGTGGAGCCTGCTTAGTTAGCATCTTCTCTCTCTCCCTTCCTCTCTGTCCCTCCCCTGCTGTTGCTCTTTTCTTCTCTGCTTCCTCAAAAGAAATAAACTTAGAAAAAAATTTTAAACAAACAAATATGTAATGCTGAGTTTGTGAGAATTTGTATGGGAGGAGATAGGAAAGACTACCAAATTTAAGACTAAATTTTCTTTTCTTTTAATTTTTTTAATGTTTGTTTATTTTTGAGAGAGGGAGAGAGACAGCATAGCGGGGAGGGGCAGAGCGAGGGAGACACCGAATCCAAAGCAGGCTCCAGGCTCCGAGCTGTCAGCACAGAGCTGTCAGCACAGAGCCTACTGCGGGGCTCAAACTCACGAACCCAGGAGACCATGGCCTGACCTTAACTGAATGAGCCACCCAGGCGCCTCTTAAAACTTCATTCATGATTTGTTGTAAGAGCTCTTTGCTCAAGTGGCCTAAAACTCAAGATCGGGAGAGCTACATAATTTGACCAGTAGAGGTAGAAGGGAATTTGGGGTCACACATGCTCCGGGATGCTTTGTAAGTGAAAGCTGATTCCACTGAGTGCTTCTGAGTAACCAATCAATTCACATCCTTGCTGCTGTTTGACATTCTCACAGTGACCATCTTTCCACCGTAGAAAAGGACACAAATGGAGAAGTTCTCTGGGTGTGGTGTTATCCTTCCACGACAGCTACTTTAAGGAATTTACTGCTGAGAAAATGCTGCCTTACAGATGAAAACAAACTTCTCCATCCCTTTGTCTTCGGTCAGTACAGAAGAACATGGTTTTATATCACAACAGTGGAAGTTCCAGATTCTTCAGTTTTGATAAAGGTATGACTACATGAAGGTTGAACAATCAAAAATATTTATTTTATTTTATTTTTTAAATTTAGTTTTGAGAGAGAGACAGCGTGAGCAGGGGACGGTCAGAGAGAGAGAGAGGGAGACCCAGAATCCAAAGACAGGCTCCAGGCTGAGCTAGCTGTCAGCACAGAGCCCAACGCGGGGCTCAAACCCATGAACCACGAGATCATGACCTGAGCCGAAGCCAGATGCTCAGCCAACTGAGCCACCCAGGTGCCCCCTAACCAAAAATATTTAAAGTGATGTAATATTATTCCAGTAACTCTTAGCCTTAGACATTCTTGTTCACAATACACTTTGAAAAATACCAAGTATGATTTTTCACTAGGAACGTCCCCTTTCACATTTCACTCTTACTCATTCCATAAATATTGGTTGGTGTGTATTATACTGACTGACCCTGTGGCTGGTGTAGTGAAGCCTTTTCCGGATTATGCTTGGAGTAGAAATGTAGACGTACAAAGTCATAACTCTGATTAAAAGTGGAAAGTAGCATTTGTCCCTAATTAAAAACCATTAAAAAAATGTTTTAAAGTTTATTTATTTTGAGAGAGATTGAGTAGGGGAGGGGCAGAGAGAGAATCTCACACAGGCTCCTTGCTGTCAGGGTAGAGCCTAATACGGGACTCGAACTCACAAGCCATGAGATCATGACCTGAGCCACCCAGGTATCCCTAAGTTTTGCTTTTTTTAACCCCAGTTTGTTTTGAGAGAGAGAGAGAGAGAGAGAGAGACAGACAGACAGAGTATGGGAGGGGTAGAGAGAAAAGGAGAGAAAATCTGTACTGCTAGTGCAGAGCCTGACGTGGGGCTGGAACCTATGAACCAGGAGATCACGACCTGAGCCTAAGTCAAGAGCCAGAAGCTTAACGAACTGAGCCACCCAGGTGCCCCAAAAACTATTTAAAAAAATAAAATTATCCTTAGGGTGCCTGGAAGGCTTAGTCAGTTGAGCGTCCGACTTCGGCTCAGGTCATAATCTCACAGCTTGTAGGTTCAAGCCCCACGTTGGCCTCTGTGCTGACAGCTCAGAGCTTGGAGCCTGCTTCGGATTTTATGTCTCTGTCTCTCTCTGACCCTCCCCTGCTCTCTCTCTTGTGCTCTCTCTCTCTCAAAAATAAACATTAAAAATTTTTAAAAAGATAAAATTATCTTTGATAAGAAAACTTTTTCATTTGTTTGTGGATGGTAAGGTTATGTTAAGAATAGAAAGGAGAATTAAGGAAACATGTATTCAGTAGGCTTTTGTGTGTGTCATTTGATACGAACAGTATCAATGTGACATGTTGAAAACCAGTATGTGGTCATTGTGAGCTTTTCTAAACCCAAGCAACCAGAGTTGCTTTTCAAAGAAAAGAAATAGGAAAGTGGCTGAGCTCCTGGCGTTTTCCTGTGTGGGGACTCCTTTTACCATCTAGGGCTATTTTTATAGCCGGTAACCACGAAACACGTCCAAGCTATCAATTTAAACTTAAGGAATTCCTTTTATTTATTTTTATTTTTATTTTTTAGTTATTATTTATTTTTAAGAGACAGAAAGAGACAGCGCAAGCAGGGGAGGATCAGAGAGAAAGGGAGATACAGAATCTGAAGCAGGCTCCAGGCTCCGAGCTAGTGGTCAGCACCGAGCCCAACACAGGACTCGAACCCACGAACTGTGAGATCATGACCTGAGCCGAAGCCAGATGCTTATCTGACTGAGCCACCCAGGTGCCCCAAGGAATTCCTTTTAAAATAACAAGAAGACAATAGTCTAAAACTGTTAGAGGTTTAAAACAAAACAGATTTATAATTAGAAAATGTAAATTTGCAAAAAGATAGTTTTCAATGTGTTATAAAATCTTTGGTTTATGTTCACTAAGTTTTTGCTGAAAAGTCTTGATGTATCCTCAAATAGGCTTACCTGTGTTTTGTGCCATAAAATGCCAATAACAGCCATAAAATGCCAATAACAGCAACGTTGATTTCAAATCTGCTTTTCAGATTTGAAAAATGACAAGATTTAGAGGTAGTTCTTATACTTAAAAATATGATTTCTGAAAATGTATTTCTTAAGTGCTTTGCTTTTTATAAAGTCCTGAAGTTTATCTCATTAATGGGAATAACAGGTATAAGACTCGCCGAAGTTTGTATTTATAATAATAGAGGCATATCAATAAATGAAGCTTACTGTTACCGTGTGCTTTCTACAGAGAGAATATGGCGTTCTGTAGAGCACTGACTTTGTCAGGAACTGTGTGATTTTACTGTGTGTATTTTGTTGTTTTTTATCCTCTTTCATTAATTAAGATTTGATAAATTGGTACATCTGATATAGCATTTCTAATTCTGCTTTGATGAGGTTAGAGGACTTTAAATGAACACTCACGTTTTTGATATTTAAAGTATCTTTGTGTTTTTGAAAACATGCTAACTCTAAAAATATTACATTCTTATCTAGGAAATGAAATATATAGGTAAATATAAGCATATATCTTTTATATGTGTCTATATAAACATAAAAGTATAAAGAAGGAAGTGAGAAATAGGTTACGTTTTGACCTTTTCTTTTTAATGCCAGTATGTCTTGTACAAGAGGTTTGTTAGAATGTAGTAATAAAAATTAAGTCTGTGAAAGTGTCTTTAAAAAGTATACTTTTTGTTTCTTTTGGACAGGTGACTCATTTTTCTATTGTTCTGACCGCCAAAGATTTTAACCCAGAGAAATATGCCGCCTTCACTAGGATATTGTGTAGGTCTGTATGAAAACTGTATTAAATGCTCTCATACCAAAATGAAGATCTTATTCAGTAGTTACATAGCAGATGTCTACACCGAGGAAGCAGATTTCAGCCCTCCGCTTCCCCAACTGCATCTTTACTGGCCCTCTGGCAACTTTTATAAGAGGAACTTTTCTCTTCTGCTTTTGTGACACGCCTCTGACTTGGGAACATGGTAGAAGGGAGGAGAAAAAGCAATTTATACAACCATGTAGTTCCCGGGTATTTGAGTCACTTGCTACTTTTGGCCTGTCACTTCTGCCCACTTCCAATCTAGAACTTTCCTTAGCAGGATGGCTAAGTCAAGTGCTGGTAAAGTGGTAAGCTGGTTCATACGTGTCCAGGTCTGTGTGGGGAGTCATTTTGGGGAAAGTTAACGAGCATTTTGAATTATGCTAAAGCACAGGAAAATATTTCTAAGCTAGAATGCTGAGAAGCTGATTCATTGGTTAATCGTCATTCAGGTAAACTTCTTTAGTTTCATCCCAGCTGTTGAAAAAATGTATGTAAAATATACCAGTCTGCTTTCTTGCCTTGGTAAGTAGAGGTAGTGGAGTTAATGAAAGCTTTCTGGGATGTTGGGGAAATTGGTTTTTTCCTTAATCAGGGCTCTCACAGGGTTTTAGATTTTTTTTTAATATTGTTGTTACTAGATAGAATTGTAATTCTAGAGGTAATTATTACAGCATTAGCCCTCAGGCTTATGCCCAGTAAGTCGTTTTCGGGAGAGAGGCAAAGGGAGTTGTTTTTGTGTTCCTCACTATAAGCCTGAGGAATGGTTGCTTTTTGCCACTTTCATGTAGACACACACATGCTCTCTGTCTACATATCCATGTCTATATATCTATATGTAGCAGAAGATTACTTTCTAATTACTTCAGGGTTTCAGGTAGGTTGTATTTTGAGAAAATGACGTGTTACTGTTTTGCCGCCAGCTATGGTCAGAAAGCCTTCTTGCTCTCTTAGGATAAGTTTCAGGTGTATAGTTCCTTGCGGAAGATGAACAGCTGTCTGCGCCTATGGCACTGACACAGAGGGAGACGGTTATTGTGAGAAGAGGCACGATCTAGAAGCCTTGAGCTAAAAACACTGCAAAGCCACTTTTGAACAAATACCGGTCTCCCATTGCATCTGACTGAGTCAGGGTTAGGCCGGCCAGTGAGTTCACGGGGAAGTATTCTCGGGCTCAGATTGCTTTACACCCCACTTCCTGCCCGGGAGGAGGCTCAGAGGGTCCCTCAGCTTCTGTAGCGCCGCGGCCTTGTGGTGTTCTGGACTCTTCTCCGGTCACAGCTTAGGAGAAATGAGGACTCAAAGCTGTCGGCAGCCACTTCCTCTGCCCCCGACACCTGACCACACTTGCCCTGCAGGTGTGCATACCCACACGCTCCTGCACACACATTCATGTGTGCACACACTCCCCCTCCCTACTAACACACGTCTGTGCGCACAGGTACATAGACCAACACTTTTCGTGCTGATTACCACGGTGGTGCTCCCTCCCGTTTCTGGAGAGAGGACAGGCCGTATGCCTCCCCAGCAGGCTGCTCACGTGGCAGCGCGAGTCCGCATGGAGGGGTTCATTCCCTGTGTGGGATCCAGGTCATTGGCCACACCCCTTCATCTTCTGGCTTCTCCAGCTGGTGGCCCTGGTAGAGCACCAGGGTTTCCCCTGAAACCAGTTGTCCAGGTCAGGTGTGACAGATGGCTGCCCTGTCTGAATAAGTTCCCAGGGTCGCACTTTGTGGTTTTCCTGTGGAATGATCGTGGTGGGTTCTTCCGTCTACTCAGTATTTCGTGGCCCAGGCTTGTTAGGGAAAAAGTGATCTTCTCCTACCAACCTTCCCATGTTTCTCTTTTCCATTACTGTATATTATTTCTATTTTACAGGGTTTTTATATGTTTATTTATTTTGAGAAAGAGAGAGAGAGAGTGTGTGTGTGTGTGTGTGCGCGCGCGTGTGCGTGCGTGTGTGTGTGTGTGTGCGCAAGGGAGGGGCAGAGAGAGAGGCAGAGATGGAACCCCAAGCAGGCTCCACGCTGACAATGCGGCCTGATCCCGGGCTCAAATTCACAAATAGTGAGATCATGACCTGAGCGGAAATCAGGAGTTGGACACTTAAAAAAATTTTTTTTTAATGTTTTTTTTGAGACAGAGAGAGATAGAGTGTGAATAAGGGAGGGGCAGAGAGAGAGAGACACAGAATCTAAAACAGGCTTCAGGCTCTGAGCTGTCAGCACCAAACCCGTTGCGGGGCTCAAACCCACAAACCGTGAGATCATGACCTGAGCTGTAGTCAGACGCTTAACCTACTGAGCTACCCAGGTGTCCCTGTATTTTACAGTTTTAATGATATGCCGTTTGGTGGTGGTAATGTGAGCACACAGCAAAGAAACACAAACAATACAGAGGGGTGTGCAGTGAAAACTAGGTCCCTTCCCTTCCCTATCCCCCCTCCTTATATATGGAGATATTTTCTCCATATATAAGCATGTGTATGAGTTCACGGGCTTGACTATTTTGTATGTAGCATAGCTTATCATGTTCATTGTTCTCTACCTTTTCCCCTCAATTTGTGCATTGAAATAATTTAAAATCACTGATGATTTACAAAACTGGTTAGTAGTTACATTTGCTTTTTTCACTTAACCTACAATAAATACAGTTTTGAGTGATCTATTTTTATTTAAAGAATTGTTTTAAATCTTCTTTTTAATGTTTATTTTTGAGAGAGAGAGCACGAGTAGCGTATGGGAAGAGAGGGGGTGGGGGGAGAGAGGATCCCAAGCAGGCTCCATGCTGTCATTACAGAGCCTGACTAGGGGCTCGGACTCACGGCCCATGCGATCATGACCTGAGCCAAAACTAAGAGTCAGACGCTTAACTGACTGAACCACACAGGTGTCCCTCAAATGATCTATTTTAAACCATGATTTTATTTTCTTTCCAGTTTTTTAATCCATTTAGCTATTGAAAGGCTCAAGTAGGCCCAGTCCTGCTTCTCAGGCAAATTAGATTTAGTTACTCACAGGAAGAGATTTCAGGGGAAGAGACTGATTTCACATGTGAGCTATAAATGTAGGCAGTTTCCTGTCAGCATTTTCTGGAACTTGATGATGAATATATCTGGTGTATACTTACCACCAGAAACATAAAGGAGTTTGATTTCTTAATTATCTAAATATAGCTACCTCTGGGAACTCTGATAATAAATATAAGTTCTATAATTACTGCTTTCTCTGTGAACAACGTGTAGAACTCCTTTCTTGTCAAAGGAAATCCCAGCAATAAGATAAGAGTTTGTATGGCTAGAAACACCATTTGTGAAAGGAAGACATAAAGATAAGAATGCAATATTTTTTTAAAGAATAATGGGGCCTCAGGGGCACTTGGGTGGTACAGTCGGTCAAGCATCCAACTCTTGATCTCGGCTCAGGTCATGATCTCATGGGTTTGTAAGTTCAAGCCCAGCATCAGGCTGTTTGCTGATGGTCTGGAGCCTGCTTGGGATTCTGTCTCTTCTTCTCTTTGCCCCTCCCCCACTTGTGTGTGCGCGCGCGCCCGTGTGTGTGTGTGTGTGTGTGTGTGTGTGCGTGTGTGCGCGTGTGCGCGCACTCTGTCTAAACATAAGTAAACTTAAAAAAATTTTTTTAAAGTAAAACTCGGGAAAGAAAAGAATAATGAGTCCTCAGAAAGTCCTTAGCTCATCCTCCTGCCTGGGTAGGCTCTAGCAGATGGACGGAGAAAGCCAACTTCAAGGAATTGTTGAAGGTCTCTGGAGTGGTGGGTTTTTTTCAATACATTATTGAATTAAACTACAGAAGTAGTCATGCCATGAAAGATTCAGGCGTTCAGAAGCGTATCAGCAAGTTGACTTAGATTTTTTAGGAAGTGCCCATACCCGGCCTTGGATTCATTGCTCTGTGTGGTTCATGCTGAATAAAAGCATGGTTGTTTTTTCTCTTTTCTTACAGAATGTACCTGAAACACGGGAGCCCAGTTAAAATGATGGAGAGTTATATTGCAGTTCTCACGAAGGGGATATGCCAGAGCGAAGAAAATGGCTCTTTCCTTAGCAAGGATTTTGATGCCCGCAAGGCTTATCTTGCAGGCTCTATCAAAGGTAAACACACACACACACACACACCACAAAACAAAACCCATCCCAGGTGCTTCCATCCCAACAACAACAAGGTGTCTCCAAGCCAAGGGCGATCCACAGTAGACTCTAATATCCCATCTTTCTGTATGTGTTCATCTGTGTCGTATTTATTTGCTATACAGAAGGGTAGTTCAATTTCTGCATTGCCTTATTTGATTAGAATTCTGTCGTAGGAAAGCAAACTTTTGTAGTGGTCCTTTCCACACAATTCTGACTGTTCACAACACAGATGTTCTTTTGTGGATAAGCTGAATTTCACAGCTTCCGTTTCCACTGACGTCCAGAGTTTTTCCTTTCCTTACATTTTAGCAGTTGCTTTGTCCATGCGGAGCGCTCAGGCCCCTGACCCAGCGCTCCTCTTCTAACTCCCCGCCTTCCTCTCCCAGCTGGAAAATTCAAAACAGCAGTGCAGGGCGGAGCCACAGACTTCAGGGTCCTTAAAAGGGAGGAGAGGGGGACCGTGAGGGACACGCCGGCCTTTACTCTGGTCTTCCCACAGCGCCCGTCTTAGCTCTTGAACCTGCTGTGCTATATGGTTTCTAAGCATCCCTGTGGAAATGGTAGGTTTATTCAGCTGTCTCAAAAAGACTTACATAATGATATATGCATTGGGAGGGGTGGTGTCTGTGAACTTTTATTTATTTATTTTGTTATTAAAAAATTTTTTTTGACATACCTTTATTTTTGAGAGACAGAGAAAGACAGTGTGATCAGGGGAGGGGCAGAAAAAGGGAGACACAGAATCTGAAGCAGCTCCAGGCTCTGAGCTGTCAGCACAGAGCCCGACGTGGGGCTTCAGCCCACAAACCGTGAGATCATAACCCGAGCTGAAGTCGGACGCTTAACTGACTGAGCCAGCCAGGCGCTCCTATTTTTTTATGCTTATTTGAGAGAGAGCAAGTGGGGTTGGAGCAGAGAGAGAGAATCCCAAGCAGGCTCTGTACTGTCAGTTCGGAGCTCTGTGCAGGGCTTGAACCCACAAACTGTGAGATCAGAAACTGAGCCGAGGGGCGCCTGGGTGGCTCAGTCGGTTAAGCGTCTGACTTTAGCTCAGGTCATGATCTATCTCATGGTTCGTGGGTTCGAGCCCCACATTGGGCTCTGTGCTGACAGCTAGCTCAGAGCCTGGAACCTGCTTTAGATTCTATATCTCCCTCTCTCTCTGACCCTCCCCTGTTTGCGCTGTCTCTCTCTGTCTCTCAAAAATAAATAAAAAACATTAAAAAAATAAAAAAAACAAGAAAGAAACTGAGCCGAAATCAAGAGTCAGTTGCTTAACCCACTGAGCCACCCAGGTGCCCCAGAGTGAACTTTTTAAAGAAATTTTTAAATTTTTTATTTATTTATATTTTTGAGAGACAGAGAGCGACAGTGCGAGCAGGGGAGGGTCAGAGAGAGAGGGAGACACAGAATCCGAAGACAGGCTCCAGGCTCTGAGCTAGCTGTCAGCACAGAGCCTGATGCAGGGCTCAAACCCACAAACCTGAGATCATGACCTGAGCCGAAGTCGAACGCTTACCCGACTGAGCCACCCAGGTGCCTCCCCTCACTTTTTTTTTTTTAAACCTAAGGGTGTATCATGACACAGAAAGATGCTGGTTCCCTTCATATCATTTATTCTGCTTTCTTGGGGCTCCAGCTTCATCTAGGCTTCCAGCACGGTGTCCCTTGGGGGCGGGTTGAGGCTGCAGTAGCCCCTCTCCTGGGGAGCAGATGTCCGGATTTATATGCTCATCTGTTGCACAAGGTGCTTTTTTATTCTCCGTATTGAAAACAATTCTGTATACAGAAAGTAATCTCTGCTTTTATTGGAAAGAACTCCTTCCAATAACAATGTTGTTCCCTTACATATTATTTAATGCAGTAACATTATCATTTCTTGTGTTTTAAGACATTGTATCTCAGTTTGGAATGGAAACCGTTATCTTACACACAGCACTGATGCTAAAGAAGAGAATTGTTGTCTATCACCCCAAAATAGAAGCCGTCCAGGAGTTCACCAGGTATGGTCTCTGGTCATTAAAAGTAGAGGCTGTGTTGGCAGCCGGTTTGGGGCAGTCTGTGTTCCTGTGTGCTCTGTTCTGTTACACATTTGCTATAAATAGAATGTGGGTGAAATGCTATCTTGGTCTAACGTTTCAGGTGAGCTTTAGTAGTTCAAGGTCACTGAAGTTGGGCAGATTCTTCTTTAAATTTAGAAATATGAATATTTTAGAGCAGGGAGTTGGAACTTTCCCTTGCCAGACAGACCATAAAGATTTTAGGCATGTAGGCCATAAGGTCTCTGTCCCAACCACCCAACCACCAGAGTCAGCGCACATGCAAATGAATGAGCATGGCTGTGTTCCAATAAAACTTTATGTGCAAAGACAGACAGCACTCCATGGCCATGGTTTCCTGACCCCTGTTTTAAGTAAGTTATTTCTTGTTTTTTTACTTTTACCGCAGACTCTCTTTTATAATCAAGATTTTTTGAAAGTTTGTTTCTTTACCAAGTCTCACTTGGTTGTAGATTTTTATTTTTTTAAAATTTTTTTATAATAGTTTTGTAGATTCTTTTTTAAAAAGCAAGAGGACCTAGCTTTTGTGCTTACTGAACACCAGCTGTTGTATAAGTCACCTCAGTTATTACATTTACTCATGACACAACGTTTGCAAGGAAGTATTATTGCCCTCTCTTCCAGATGAGAAAATGAGGCTCCAGGAGGCTAACTGGTTAGAACATGGGAAAAACAAGGTTTGGTGGTCAGAAGAACCTGGGTTCAAACCCTGGGAGGAGACTTTACTAGGTCTGTGACCACACCCAGGATACTTAAACTTTCTGAGCCTCTGTTTCTTTATCTGCAAAATGAAGATAATAAGGCCCACATCGTAAGCCTGTTGTCAGGACTGGAGGCGCTGTGAGTGAAGTACTTGGCGTGTCCTTGCTCATTGCGAGCGCTCGGGAAGTGAGGACAGCTGTCGTTGCGATTGCCACCCAGTCCCCCTTGTCCTCTCCATTTATGCTTCCGCAACTGAGATGTCCACCGCTTCCGAGACACAGCAGGCAGCAGCGGGCTCCCCAAACCATGGTTAAATTCGCCACCTCTTTCTGTAGCAGCTGTTTCACTAGTTTTTTTTAGGAAACCTACTTTGTATGAAAACAAACACTAACTGGTTTGCAAGTTTGCTTGGAATGTTTAATATAGAAATGAGAGACTTCAAAAAGATGTGTTGCTCGCAGGGGGCCCCACTGTGGATTTTATCCTCAGACTCCCTCCATGGCAGTTTTCAGAGCGAGGCATTTGGAAGAAAACTTTAGAACTGTTACTCCTCGCCGCCACAGAGATCTTTTGAAACATCGCCTTGGGCTTTTTGTAGCTAACCTGACCCAAAAAGGTCGAGTTGAAAACATTGCACTTTTTTTTTTTAATGTTTTATTTATTTTTGATACCGAGAGAGACAGAGCATGAGACGGGGAGGGGCAGAGAGAGGAAGACACAGAATCTGAAGCAGACTCCAGGCTCTGAGCTAGATGTCAGCACAGAGCCTGACGCGGGGCTCGAACCCACAAACGTGAGATCTGACCTGAGCCGAAATCGGAGGCTTAACCGACTGAGCCACCCAGGCACCCCACATTGCACTTCTTTAACTTGAAGCCTGGAGGCCCAGGCACGCGGAGCGTTCACCATACCTTCTGCCTCCGCCAGCCAGCTCTGTCCTGGGGAGGAGAGGGTGGACGGCGCGGGGCCGGCCGGCAGCCGCTTGAGTTCTTGCCACCCTTCCCCAGGACGCTGCCTGCCCTGGTGTGGCACCGACAGGACTGGACCATCCTGCATCCCTACGTGCACCTCAGTGCCGACGAGCTGGAAGGCCTGAAGACGTGCCCAGGTAGCCAGCGGGTGCTCCGGTGGGGGCGGGGGCTGCCCAGGACTCCGGCTGGTTTGGGGGAGGATTCTCTTGATATTCCTTTTTTTTTTTTTTTAAATATTGATTTATTTTTGAGAGACAGACAGAGCCTGAGTGGGGGAGGGGCAGAGAGAGAGGGAGACACAGAATCCAAAGCAGGCTCCAGGCTCCGAGCTGTCAGCACAGAGCCCGATACAGGGCTCGAACTCATGAACCACAAGATCATGACTTGGCTTCGGCTCAGGTCATGATCTCATGGTTCGGGGGTTCGAGCCCCGTGTTGGGTTATGTGCTGACAAACTAGCTCAGAGCCTGGAACCTGTTTCGGATTCTGTGTCTCCCTCCCTCTCTGACCCTCCCCTGCTCATGCTGTTTCTCTCTGTGTCTCAAAATTAAATAAACAGAAAAAAAAATATTGTCCCTTGGTAAAGGAAAACTTTAGCAATGGTAAATTGGTCCTTATTTTTTTTTATTTGTTTTTAATTGTATTGCTCTATCAAATGTGAAAAGTCTGGTAGCTGTTTTCTTAACATCAAGTCCAAAGGTCTGTTAATTCTTGAGGTGCCCCGATTCCTTTACACTTAGAGCATTTATTGTATCAGATCTGCAACTGGCGAAAGGTGGCGCCGTCCCCAGCACGCTGTCCCCGAGGAAGCCGGCTGCTTGGCTCTGGTGTCTTGGAGACAGAGACCTAAAGGGGGAGCACTGGTCCAGGGAGTCCTTGCTCCCTGGGCCTCAGCTGTCATCCTGACCTGGATAGCAGTAACTGAAAAGTAGATGCCTTCTTCCTTGACCCTAAAATCTAGTTTTGGGGACAGTTTGAGTTGTAAGCGTTTCTTCAGGCAGCTGACAATAATGTAGTCCTAAGAAATGCCAGAGGGGACAGCTGATGTCCTCTGCATCAAGCAGTGAAGAAGAGCAACTGGTCAGCTTTTAGAGTCAATTCTCTTTTGATCTGATCACAATAGGACTTGTTCCCGTCCCACTAAGGTCGGTCCTCTGTCACACAGGTTACATCGCCGGGTTTGTGGACCTGGAGGTGAGCAACAGGTCAGACCTCTACGATGTGTTTGTGAATCTGGCGGAGCGCGAGATTACCATCGCCCCCCTTGCGAAAGGTTAGTTCTGTCTTCTGTCGTTGATGTAGTTTCCACACTGGGTTGTGCTTCAGGCGTTCAGCACAGCATTCGCGAGCCCCTCGGTGCTCCTCAAGATCCGTGCCCTCGCGGCCCCCCTGGCCCGGCTCACCCTTCCTCCCGCCCGCCCGAAGCAGGCGTGTTCTCAGGCTGATGCTCTAACACTGGTGTTCAAGGGCTGCTTAGCCTGCCGTGCTGGAACCGGAGGGATTTTCTGTGTCTAGGACACAGCCTTGGTTCTTACCGCTCCGGCCATGGTGCTAGTACGTTCTGGGTGCTTATGCTGTGCAGTATATGTTAATGAGTTAGTATCTTTTTTTTAATGTTTATTTATTTATTGTGAGAGAGATCAAGGGTGAGCGGGGGTGGGGCAGAGAGAAGGAGAGAGAAGATCCCCAGCAGTCTCTGTGCAGCCAGCGCAGAGCCTGATGCGGGACTCCAGCATATGAACCTTGGAGATACGACCTGAACTGAGATCAAGAGTGGACACTTAAGCGACCACGCTACCAGTGCCCCAATGAGACAGTGTCTCTATCTTGTTTCTCAACTTTTCTGTCTAAACAAGCTGTATTAGCTATCTATTGCTGCACAACAAATCACTTCTAACCCTAGTAGCTTAAAACAGGAAATCTTGGGGCGCCTGGGCAGCTCAGTCAGTAGAGCGTCCGACTCTGGCTCAGGTCATGATCTCACGGTTCGTGGGTTCGAGCCCCTGCACTGGGTTTTGTACTGACAGCCTGGAGCCTACTTTGGATTCTGTGTCTCCCTCTTTCTCTGCCCCTCACCTGCTTGCACTCTATCTCTATCTCTCTCAAAAATAAATAAACATTAAAAATAATAATAATATAATATAATAAGTAAATAAAATAAAATAAAACAGCAAATATTTATTATTTCACAGCTTCAGGACTGACTTAGCCAAGAGGTTCTGGCTCAGGGTCATAATCTCTCACAAGGTTTCAATCAAGATATTGCCAGGGCAGGGGCACCTGGGTGGCTCAGTCGGTTAAGTGTCTGACTTTGGCTCAGGTCATAATCTCATGGTTCGTAGAGTCAAGCCCCCATCCGGCTCTGGAGCCTGCTTCGGATTCTGTGCCTCCCTCTCTCTCTGCCCCTCTCCTGCTCACACTTTCTGTCTCTCTCAAAAATAAATAGGCTTAAAAAAAAAAGGGGGAGTATGGCCAAGGCTGCAGTCATCCAAAGGCCCAACTTGTAAGTTAGCTTTTCGCAGGAGGCCTCACCATGAGTACTCTCAGGGTGTGACAGCTGGCTTCCCCCGAGAGGGAGTGATCCAAGAGACAGACCACAGTGCCTTTTATGGCCCAGTCTCAGAAATCATATACTAGTTCCTCCGAATTGTTTGTTCGAAGGAAGTTGTTAAGTCCAGTAAGAGAGAAGTAGGCTCCACCTCTTAAAGGACAGCGAATGAAAGAAGGTGTAGAAATTTATCATCGCACAAGGACTGAACAGGACTCCTGTATGTAAAATCTTTCTGCACGATGTGTCAGTGAGCAAAAGGGAATGGAAGGTGAGTGTTGCCTTTTACAAAAGCCCGAGCGGTGGGACGCTGGCCGTGGCCAGGGCCCCTTACCTGCTGAGACATTAGGACCAGAAGCGGGGCCGCCTCCTGCCGCCTTCTGTTGCTGCGAGTCTGTGAGACGCGCTCGCCTCAATCAGCACCATTTAAATGGAGTTTGTCCCTCGGACTGACCAGCAGGCATTTCTGTTCGTCTTCTTGCTGCAGGAAACTAGCCATATGTGGAGTTCATGTGGCTCCCTTAGGTTGCTTCCTTTGCTCATTCTGAGGGTCTTCACACACTTGAATGTTCAGCCAGCTTCTATAGAACCGACAGGGAGCTCTGTTTCCACAAGATCCCTACCAGAAACTTCCACTTGAATTTTTTAAATGTTTTTTATTTATTTTTGAGAGACAGAGGGAGACAGTGCGAGCAGAGGAGGGTCAAAGAGAGAGGGAGGCACAGAATCAGAAGCAGGCTCCAGGCTCTGAGCTGTCAGCACAGAGCCTGATGCAGGGCTCGAACCCATGAACCGTGAGATCATGACCTGAGCCGAAGTTGGATGCTCAACTGACTGAGCCACCCAGGTGCCTCTGAATTTTTTTTTTGAATGTTTATTTTTGAGAGAGAGAGACAGCGTGAGCAGGGGAGGGGCAGAGAGGGAGACACAGAATCCGAAGCAGGCTCCATGTTCCGAGCTGTCAGCACAGAGCCCAATTCAGGCCTCGAACTCATGAACCCGAGATCATGACCTGAGCCGAAGTCAGACTCTTAACCAACTGAGCCCTCCAGGCACCTGAGTTACACTTGAATTCTTAACTATAAAGACCTACATAGGAAAGTCAGGCTCTTGGCTTAAAATCACAACTTACTTGTAGTCAGGAGTTTTCATTTGGTTTTGTCTAGGAAGAGAAACAAAAATTCTCATCAGGCAGGTGTGAAGGAGAAATGTGGTTTGGCATTGGCGTGTTTTTATTTTGACCACATAAATCGTGATCATTCTGCACCTCCTAGCACGTCGTCATATCTGTGTTCAGCACTAAGGGGGAACTGGGGGGTTGTTGGTTGTTTGAAAATTTCCTCTATATGATGGTTTACATTTTCAAGAAGGCGGCATGGTTTTTATTATGTAAACTTCTAAACATCCGCGTCACATCTGCTTGATCTCCCCAGAGGCCATGACAATGGGCAAACTGCACAAAGAAATCGGTCAGCTAATTGTTCAGTCTGCAGAAGACCCGGAGAAATCAGACAGCCAAGTTATACAGGTAACTCCTCCGCCTGCCACCTTACTGAGCGTCCTGCCGTGGTGGCGCTGGGCAGCGAGTGGCAGCACTCCCGGAGTGCGGGGGCCGTGAGAAGCCGGTGGCCAGATGCTCTCTCGAGGGTCTGCAGGCTGGCCCTGGTTAGAGCAGCGGGTGGGGGCCACGAGAGCTAAATCGTTGTCAGGTCTGGGGACCGATATATGCAGGTGGCTGGTGACAGGTGTGACCCCCAGGTGGTCTAGAATGCTTTTCTGAGCGAATGCATTCTGTGCTCCCAGCAGAATTCTCATGGAGGAACAAATTTTAAAGAGACAGTTGCTGCTGAGCAGGGGAACCTAGAGAGAGCATCTTCATCTTGCTTTGGTGTTCTGTGGCCAGAACACGAGTAAGCAAGCATTAGTCAGCTCCCCGCCAAACTTAGCGGACTCCGGGATCATACCCTGCAGGGCTAGCGCCCCTGTGGGGTCTGCCTGGCAAGTGGACCAGAGCATCCGTGTGGACCCTCCCCTCTCCCCTTGCCACCCCAGGACGGCCAGAGAGTTTATTCAAGCCTCTCCGTGCGGTGACAAAGCCCCTCCTCTGCACCGCAGTCTCCTTTCCTGTTGGCCGTTTGTCCGCATTGCCCTGTTCCCAGCTTACTCTTCTCCCGGATGCACTTCCGTCCTGGCCTCTCCCAGGCCCTGACCCATCTAGACCTTTGTGTCACCCCACGGGGGCCAGCGGCCTGAGGGATGGTCTCCCACTGCCTGTACCTGTGCTGCCTCGTCAGGGAGGGGGGCGCTACTCACCTGGTGGGACCTGGTTCTTTCCTCCATTTATTCATTCATTTACCCGGAAAATATTTATTAAGTACTGACTGTATGTGAGGCAGCTGGCAGAGGAGTTGCAGTGGGGAGCAGAGTCCCCTGCCTTCATGGCCTATGTTGGAGTAGATGTGCCCGGGTGGCTCAGTCAGTTAAACGTCCAAGTCTTGATTTCAGTTTAGCTCATGGTCTCATGGTTTGTGAGTTAAAGCCCCACGTCAGACTCTGTGCTGACAGACGGTGCAGGGCCTGCTTAGGGTTCTCTCCCTCCTCTCTCTCTCTGCCCCTCCTCAGCTCATGCACTCTCTCCAAGTGGGTAAAAAAAAAGTAAAAGCCAGATCATTGTGAGCCCTGAGAGATGAATGCTGTGGTGGAAACAAAAGGTCAAGGTAGAGAATATTAGAGAAGAGGTTAGACAGATCTCTGAGGTGACACGTGAACTAAAAGCTGAAAGGAGCCACAGGTTTGACAGGGACCCCTCCAGCAGCCCTGTTCTTTCTGCTCAGTGCTGGTGGCCCATCAGCTCAGGCCAGGAAGAGTGGGCGGGGCTTGTCCCAAGAGCTGAGACTGTCCTTTCCTACCCTGTGGGTCATCATTCGAGGAAAAATGTTGGCTGTTAACAATGTTGGTTAACTATATAAGTAGGAGGGTCGTGTTACTGTGTTTTTCGTGGACTAAAAGTGAGAATACACAGGTGACTCGGTATAACGTGTGATGAAAGTGCCTGGCGTATTGTAGGAGTTTGAAAATATTTGAATTAATGATGTCAGCAAACCAGGAAAGAGACCTGACTCTAATGTGGCTCTAGTGAGTCGTCGTCCGCGCCAGGGACTGTCAGGAAAAAGGAATAAAGCCCGTGTGGCAGGTGCTGGGTTACTTGTTCCTGTAGAAGAGGACTTTGGGGGAGATTCATTCTAAAACCAAAAGCAGGGTTCCTTAAAAACTCCATATAGGATTCCCACAGATCCAGCAATTCTACTGGCTGCGTTTCAGAGAAAACTGAAAACAGGGACTCACATAAGCAAGTGTGCGCAGCAGCTCTGTTAATAACAGCCAAAAGGTAAAAATAACCCAAATGTCCATCAGTAAATGGATGGATAAACAAAACGTGGTATATACAGATGGTGGAACATTATTGAGCCTTAAAAGAAATGCAGTTCTAACATGTGCTCTGACATGGATGAACCTTGAAAACATTATGCTAAGTGAAATATGCCAGACACAAAAGGACAAATACTGTGTGATTTCACTCATAGGACGTACCTAGAGTGTTGGCAAATTCATAGAAGCAAAAGGTAGACTGGCATTTACTAGGCGTTGGAGATGGGGATGGGGAATTACTTTTTAATGGGTACAAGGTTTCAGTTTGGGATGGTGAGAAAGTTCTGGAAATGGGTGGTAGTCACAAAGCACCGAAGGTACTTGATGCTGCTGAATCATACACTTGAACGTGGCTAAAATGGCAAAAGCACGATGTTGGTTCTTCTAGGTTGTTTTAAGTTTGTTTCATTTTTCCTAATTTATAAATAGTTTGATAAAGTTAAAAAAATAGCAGGAAAAATTCTCTCCAAATACAACAAAAATTCATATTTTTTGATGCTAACTTGTGGCGTATTTTCTTGTTCCATTAAAGGATATTTCCCTAAAAACAAGAGAAATCTTCACCCACCTGGAACCATTTTCAGAAGTTTCTGGTGATGGAGAAAAGCTGGTTCTCAATTTTGAGGCACTAAAGCAAAGACGATTTCCACCGGCAACGGAAAACTTCCTTTACCATCTAGCAGCAGCCGAGCAAATGCTGAAAATCTGACCGTGTGACAGTGTATCCCTGATGAGTGATAGGAAGCTCTCCACCGTGATTATCCACTAACTACGTACGATGCTGCAAACAGCAAAGAAATTGTTCTATTTTTAATGATTTATGTGAAAGTATTGAGATTTGACCTGAAAAAGCCCTAAAACACGTATGAAAACACTTCTGATGTCCTCCTGGTCAGATTCGTGCCTGCTGTCGGGGTCGGACCAAGTGCTGTGACCACCGTCTATGGCGTTAGCTACGGCGTGGGGTCCCGGAGTAAGAGAACAAAAGCTGTGCCAAGTTCTAGTGCAAATCCCAGCCATCCCGAAAGCCTTCACTGTTTTCAGTTCCACTTGTCCCGTTGCGTAGCCACAATGACTGGTTTACTTTCAGAAAGCCGCCTGAAATTCTGCTTTGTATTCTTCTAGGAAGAACTTTTATTCCTCATGAGGAACTCTACTTTCTGAGCCAAACTACTAATAAGTTTTCTGCAGAACTGTCTAGAAGATCATTCAAAAGAGATCCTGCAGTTGCACTTTCTTGTAAAAGAAAAAAATTCTTTCTCTTGGCCTTCGAACATTTTTGCTTATATTATGAGGATTTTGCATAGCTTTTATACTTGAGTAGACAACTTTAATAATCCATATTTATATTGTCGCAGAAGCAAGCACTCGGCAAACCGAAACCATCTTAACCCTGTAGCTAGCAACGTTCTTTCGAAAAAGATGCCAGTCCTTATGTGATAGAGCAAAATAAACCCACTTTGGATATAAATGTCAGTATGCGCGGAACAGCAACTTTACGTGATTACAGAGGCTGAGACCGGAGAGTGTCTTCAGACTTCAGTGAAAGTAATTAGGCCACACGGGAAGGTATTCTTGTTCAGCGTGTGTACCTTATTCATAATTGGAGCCCTAAAAGTTGCAAAATGAGCATGGAGGTTTAAATTATGTATTTGTTCTTTTATTATATGTATTCATATTAATTATGAAAAGTTATTTTACACTCACTACTGCTGTCCTTAGAAATCTTACCCAGAAAAACGTTTACAAAAAAATCTTGCCTTTATTAGATCATTGATTCTTTGTGTTAGACATTTGTTGAGTAAAAATAAAAAATAGCCTTTTCCCCTCCTTCCTTGGGTGGGGCCGGGGAGAATCTGGAATGAGATGAGGTTTACTAAGGCAAACAGTTAAAAATTAAAGCTGCACTTTAGGAAAACGAACACGAACATGTTTGTCTCCATTTTTTTTGTATTACTATATCAGCTAATGGTCAAATTTGTTAAGATTATAGATTTATGATGCAGAAATAAAAGGAACATATTTTGATACCCAACAGTTTTAGGCAGATGGAGAACTGTGCCCCGTTCTGCAGTGCTTCCCACTCCAAACAAGATAAAACCCTTTTGTCAATGCAGATCTGTGGGGAGTTACCTCAAGACCTATGTGAAAGCTAAGGGGTTCAGTTTCTGGCCTCCACACCTGGCTCGCCCCGTCTCTCCCTGCCCTTGCCCTTCCCCGTCCCCCACTTCTAGAGCTGGTACTTGTGTCTTCTCCTTTGAAAAGATGCCCTCGCACTTTTTGGAACAACCAGACGCAAAGTAACTGCTTGAGCCAAGGCCGACCCGTCCTTGCACCTTTTCTACTCTGCCATCTTAGTGGCTCAGCCCCCACCTGGGCCCTCTGTAGGTTTTGCTCTTTAATTTTGTTTTGTGTGCGCCCGTGGCTATACCAAGCCTTCTGGCAGGCTTCTTAAACGGACTTTTGTTCTCGTAGGCTGTTGTGAAACCCTTTTAATCAAATTTGAAGATAACCATCATTCTGGCCCAGGGAGCATTGAAAGCCTCCAGTTATCTTTGATCATTTGGGGCGGGGTGTGTTGGAAACGGTCCTCCAGCATGCACATGTTTGGGTGCCTACTCTGCAGTGCACTGCGTGGTACCCTGAGGCTTTCCCTGATGCATGGCACACACTTCCTGCTCTCAAGGCCCTCAGCCTACGGGGGCTCAGGGTCACCAAACAGGCTATTCCACTGTTGTGTGGCCTCGCTAGATACAGTATGAGTGCTATGGGAACACACAGAAGGGGCACCTAATTCGGTGCTGTGTATCCCGGAGGGCTTCCTGGAGGGAGTGATTGATGTCCAAATCAGGCCTGATGCATAAGCAAGGGTTAATCTGGAGCAGGGAACAGCTGATAGGAAGGTCCAGGAAGGAAAGACTGCAGCCCATAGGAGGAACAGGGTAAGGTCCAAAGAAGAAAAGGAGTGGCAAGAGATGAATAAGGTAAAGGCTCTTGCCTGCCTGGTAAGGAATTTGGACTTGATGCACTGGGACGCCATTTAAGGCTTTTACGCAGGGGTTTACCAGAGCAGGCTGAGGCCCAGAGCGGAGGAGCCAGCGGAGATGGAAGAATGCCAGCAGGGGATACTGTTGGACTGGCAGGTGGTGGTGCTTGTCCCCTTTGGGTCAGCTGTTGAATGGGTTGAGGGGAGGGAGAAGAGCGGGTGACGCCAGAGATCTGGGTGATGGCACTGCATCAAAAGCGGGGAGGGAAAGATGGTCTCAAGTGGGTATCTGAGTGGCGGGGTCCAGGGGGCAGCAAGCCCCACGCTGAGTCTGAGCCCCCCGCAGAATGGCAGCGTTCGGGTGGGGAGCGGTTCTCACCGAGTGCAAGGTGCTGGGCACAGGGAGGGGAGACAATCCTTGAAAATATGTGGCTCTGGACTGAGGTTAGCTCTTCTAGTGAGGCTGGTGACTCCAGGAGTTCCCGGGCTTCCGGGAAGGAGGGAGGAGTCTGGAGCCCAAGGCCGGAAGCTGCGGAGCCAGGAAGGCCCTGAGGAAATCAAACTGGAGGGGCCTGACCTTGGCCCTCCACTGACCTTGAGGAGGCAGGAAGGCTGGGCGTGGGTGGAAAGAGGTCTGCGGAGTTGATGCCGGGGGTTCCACCACTGTGAGGGACGAAGCAGGCTCATTTCGGAAGGACCGCTCTGGGGCTCGGAGGCCTTCAGTGCCCCCCAGAGGCTCCCATTTACCTTGAGGTTGGCCGTCATCTTAATGCCTGGGCCTTGGGCACGAGAGACCCTTTTCCTTTATTTTTTCAAAGACTCAACTTTCAATAAGTTTATTAGTGATTTCACAGTATCCCTCCAGAGGTCGATGAACACACACCTAGAAAATCGAATCTTGTATCACCCATCCCCTCAACAACCCTATGGGAGTGGACAGACAGAACAGACTTGTTTCTCTTCTTCCATCCAGGCCTGAAACCCCAGGCACCAGCCTGGAGGGGGTGTTGGCCTGGGTAATTGTAAGCCATCCGGGGGCACAGACACCTCGAGCTCCAGATCTCTGGCAGAGTTCTCGAACTGACAGCTCAAGCAGAGAGGAAGGTGTCTAAGCAGGAACGGAAGAAACTCACCGGAAACTCAACCCTAGACCCCCCTGTTATAGAACAGCTCTGTTTCTTCTGTTGCGGACTGAATTTCCGTTTCAAGATGACTGCACTGTATCTGAAAAACAAAGTTAAATTCTTAAGATTTATATTAAGAACTTTCTTAAGGGCCAAGTTAGAAAAGCATTTATTTCCCAGTCCAACTTTTTCAGCCAAAAAGAAAACAAAAAAACAAAAAAACAAAAAAAAAAACCCCACCAAAAACCAAGACAAAACCAAACCCAGAGCTTCTTGAATACTCTGCTATGGGGAATTTCAAATATAAACACATGCAGAATATGATGAACCCTCATCTACGCGTCACTCAGCATTAGTAACAAGCCACCAGACTTCTTTCATCCAGCATCTCCGATACTCCATTTGGGGCTATTTTCTGGAGTATCGGAAGGCGATTCTCAGATCTGTCAATTTACTTACAGATCTGTCGGTATGAAATTCCAAAGGACAACTGTTCCGGAACTAGTCTGCTGTCCTCACACCTAACAAAAACGAGTAGCAATCCCCCTAATCCCCAGCCACGGTTCCAGTCTGACAAGGTGCCAGAAGTAGCAGCCTGGTGGGGAAGGAGCGTCGCAGGGCACAAGCTTCCCTGTCAAGGTCCTGGAGTTTCCAGACCTGAAGGCTGCTGCAGCCTGTGGTATGTGTGAGAAGAGGTCTTGGCCCTAGGCAGGGGCCAGACAGGGAGGCAAGGCACCCTCCGGCTGGGGACCGCCATTCAGCCACCTCTGTGCCCCACCTTGGACCAACAAGGTGTTTTCGAGGTCTAGCAAATGCCAAGAATTGCTTAGGAGTCGGTGGGGAGAGGCTTAGGAGGGGACATGGACTCTATTTCCGGTCTCTACTCTGGCCTCTGAGGGCCCTACCCCTTCCAGCCTTGCACGACCCACCTAAAGCCTTCAGAGTAGAGCCTGCTTCCTCGGCCTGGCCACACAGCCCTGCTATCTGGCCCCAAGCATCTTGCCAGTCACACTCAGTGCCTTGTGGCCAGCTACATTGGACTCCTAGCTCTCCAATACCCCCGACTGGAATGCCCTCTTCCCTCCCCCATCTTCGCCTCTTCAAATCCATCCATGTCCAAAGCCTCCCTCTTCCATGCAGCCTTCCTGGATCAGCTGGCAATTCTCTTCTTTCCCTAATCTCCCCACAGCCTTTCGGTCGTATTTATTTCCCAGCAGGTAACAGTGGTCCCCATATGTGACCCGTGACCCTTCCTGCCATCTGCCCTATCCGTTCTCTTCTTCTACAGCAGAATTTCAAACAGGTCCAGAATAAAGACCTCATTTCCCGGCCTCCCTTGCAGCAAGGCTTGGCCGCACAACTAAGTTCTGGCCAATATGGTGGAAGTGAAAGTAGCACGTGGCCAAGTGGAACGAGGAAGGGACCATCTGGTAACTTGACGATGGGGCCAACTCTTGGAATGGCGGCATGCTGAGCTGGAAGAATTGGATGCCTGAGCGCTTGAGGACAAGCAGCTGCCCTAGTGGGCCGCCGCCTCACAGTAGAGCAAAATGGAGCCTCCTGTCAAGCAGGGGCCTGTGTCAAGGGTCGACACAAGCAGTCGGAGGTCATCGCCGGGACCAGCATCAGCGGATTCCCGGGCACTAACAGCACTGCAAACCAGCGGAGGTCTGCAAAGGGAGGATGTTTGCAGCAAACCAGCGGACTCTTCCGATGTGACCCCTCCATGACCACTTAAAAAGCAGCTGCCGCCGAAGGCACTGCCCAATGGATCTCGGAACACGACTGAGGTCCTTCACAGCTTGGACATAATAAGTGCTAAGTGCCAAGGGCTGACCCAGACTGGACCTCGGCCTTAAGTGCGCGCCCACAGACTGACTTTGCGTTTGGTTCGTTAACTTCCACACCCTTCTGTTACCTTGTTTGTAGTTCTGCTCCGTGCGCTGTGTAAGAAGCCAAGTTTAACCATTGGGGAAATGTCACGGGTTTGGAACCCTGAACTTGCTTTTATAATCGTGATTCACTTCGCATTAAGACTGAAGAAAGCTGATCCTTTATTGGAAAAGACACCAGGAAAACAACTCGGGGCGCCTTCCTCGCGTACTCATGACACATTTTATGTGAATGAGAAATAAACTTCTACCTTGCTCAGGCTGTTATTTTGGATCTCATTTACAACCGAATGTAATTCTAATTTATTTAAAAATTTTTTTTTTAAGTTTATTTATTTATTTTGAGACAGACAGCACAAGCAGGGAAGGAGCAGAGAGAGGGAGAGAGGGAATCCCAAGCAGGCTCCTGGCTGCCAGCACAGAGGCTCCCCAACCCCACCCTCCCCAGGGTTCTATCTCACAAACCTGAGCAATCATGACCTGAACTGAAACGAAGAGTCAGACAGTCAACCGACTGAGCCACCCAGGCACCCAGACGCAATCCTGGTTGACACAGAGCCCTTCCTTCCCTCTGTCCTATTGGCGTCACACCTGAGCCAGAAGTCTGGGTGTCCCCTGGGATCCCTTTCTCTTTACTTTCACCCCCAATCTGAATGCTCACAAGTTCTAATCTGTCCAATTCAAGTATTTCTCTCTAGGGGTGCCTGGGTGGCTCAGTCGGTTAAGTGTCCGACTTCAGCTCAGGTCATGATCTCACAGTTTGTGGGTTCGAGCCCCACATCGAGCCTGTCTTTGGATTCTGTGTCTCCCTCTCTCTCTGACCCTCCCCTGCTCGTGCTGTCTCTCTCTCTCTCAAAAATGAAACATTAAAAAAAAAAGTATTTCTCTCTAACCTACTACCATGGACCTACTCCAAGCCCCCTGTCACCTCCAGGCAGAATGCTTCCACAGCTCCCAGCTGTCCCCCGGCCTCCAGGACCGCCCCCACCTACACCGTGCCACCCAAAGAGTGATATTTCTGTAATGTAGCCTGACTAAGCCACTCCCTCTAAGTCACTCCCCCTGACTAAGCCACTCCCCCCTTGAAACATCTCCCTCATTCTCTCCATATAAAGTTCTAACACCATGAGGGGCTGGTGAGGTCCAGCCCCCCCCACCCCAGCACTGCCTCTCCAGAGCTGAAGAACCTACAGGGGGATTTCCTATTTCCCGGGAGCCCCAGGCTCCTGTCTGTAAAGTGGGAACACCAACTGCCTTGAAAAGCTGTCTTAAAGCCAAGAGACTAACTGCCTGGCACAGGCCCCAGGATGCAGAAGGCGCTGAACACACAGCAGCCACACTTACTCGGCGCAGAACACCCTGTAGCCTCTTCCTTCACACCCTAGCCACGTGGGCCCGGGGTGGCCCACACCAGGCACGCCTCCAAGCCTGCGTGCAAGCTGAGCCCTTGGCCCAGGCTGCCTTTCCCTCCCCACATCCCCCGCCACTGCCCCCGGCCCCTGGCCGTGCCGACACTGCCTCTGTTGTGCCCACACCGCCCCTCTGCGTGACCACGTTCCACCTCACCGGCCCGAGGCCCCAAACACATCCGTTCGGCCCTGTAACTCTCAGTGTAGTGGCCGCCCAACTCACGTCCAGTGAGAACGGTGACAGAGAAGGGGGGCCTCATGCCCTGGAGGGCCCCAGCCCTAGAGAGCGGCCACTAGCTGAGGACCAAAATGATATCACAGAGTGAAGAACCAAGTTACTCCTAACATTGGAAAAATGAATCTCATGACCCACAATGATGTGTCCAAGACAGACTGGGAAGAGACTGAGTACCTAACACCTTGCTGAGTCCAGAGTCTGACTCCCCCGTGGCAGCGAAGGGAGCTCGGCAAAAACTGTGGCCCTTGGACCTCTCCAAGCACGATCCCCCCCCACCTCGGCTAGTCGGGGCTCCTGGGCTCTGTGGCTCCCCCTTCTCCTATTTCCCCAATCAAAGGACCTGGTGGCCACATTGCTTTCTCATAGCTACTGGAGGGCAAGACCCTGTTTACGCACCGCTGACCCCCACCCCCAGCTGGTCTGGCAGGAGAGCCCCCCCCATCACTGTTTGTGGGATGACCCCAAGAGCCCAGGAGGAAACCACAGCGCGGCAGCAGGGAGGGGGAACCCCCGAAGACGTAAGGACTTTTGTGATGACCCAACCTGCAGACAGGCCGTCTCCTCCCTCTGGGCACCAGTGCAATCAAAGTAATTATTGGCAAAAGGGCTCACTTTCATTATAACTTATTATAATAAACCCTGTTCTAGGTGGGCCTGTGAGGATTAAAAGTATTTTCTAGCATTTGATTCCCATGAGAAGCTGCCCGCCCCACCCCATCCCTCACCACCCTGGTAGCAACTGTCTAAGAGACTTTAAAGTTTCTATGTTATGTGATGGCCAAGTTGCCTGAATTAATGACTCTCTGAACCTAAACTGGGGTTTTGAACAAGCTCATTCCATAAATTTAAGTGCTTTTGAAGACATCACTGATTTTTAACTTCAGTGACAGAAACAAACATTTGAAATTTTCGGCGAACAGCTGTGACATCAACAATGTCCTTGACAGCAGCAACGGCCCTTTGCAGAGACACTGCTATCTTCGATTCTCTTTAACGGATGTGGAAACTGCATCTCACAGAACTTAGGCAAACTGACCAAGGTCATGGAGGAGCTAGGAATTTGAACTCACGTAGTCTGACTCATCATAAATTATAATATATCCTAGTCTATAGAACGGCACTGTCTAATACAGAAGCTACTGGCTGCATGTGAGCACGGAAAATAAATTAAAAATTCAGGGGCGCATGGGTAGCTCAGTTGGTTAGGGGTCCGAATGTGGCTCAGGTCATGATCTCACGGTTCATGAGTTTGAACCTCGCATCGGGCTCTGTACCAACAGCTCAGAGCCTGGAGCCTGCTAAGGATTCTGTGTCTTCCTCTCTGTCCCTTCCCCACTCACACACTCTCTCTCTCTCAAAAATAAGTAAACGTTAGAAGAAAAAATCCAGTCCCTCAGTCACATTAGCCGCACTAGTAGCCACACAGCTAGCGGTGGCCTATGAGCACACATATGACACATTTCCATCACCGTAGAAAGCCCCACTGGAGGAGGCATCACTGTGACATAGGAGGTACTTGACAAATCTCAAAGGTTTTTTAAACGTGCCAGAAAAATGCTTCTGATCTCCCACTAAGAAAAACAGAATCCAAAATTGCACAAGTGATGGGGGGGGGTGCTATTTTTACACTTTTGTAAACCTTGCATATTTCTTACAATTATTCATCTTTCTCTTACAACAAGGTGAAGAAAAAGGTTTGTTTTTTGGCTTTTTCTTTTTTTTAGAGAAACTTGAATAGGGGGCACTTACCCGCCCAATCTGGGGGTACATACTGAAAGAAAATGGCACCATCAGTCCCATCACTAAGATAGTACAAGACAGCTTGAAGGTCCATAACGACCATGGGTACTGCCGGAAAAACTGGGTCCTGTAAGAGACAAGGTTACTGGGCTTTCTTAGAGGCTGGCCCCCCGCTCCGGTGGTCTTGCGTGCAGCCGGCCAGGCGCACGGCATGGGCCCCACTCACCAGCAAACAAGGGATCCCAGCAGCCGCGCGGATGGGGTGCTCGCTGTGCGGCAGGCCTGGGGTTCAGCACTTCTAAGGCCTTTGCCCGTCTGATCCCCAACAACCCTTTGAAGTTTGTGTTATCATCACCCCCTTTCACACAAACAAGGACGCGGCCAGCAACCGGTTAAGTCATTGTCCAAAATCCCACACCTCCAAAGTGAGAGGCCAGATTCTAGAGGCTGGGCTCTCCGGCATGCACGTGACATTCTGACCCAGCCTGGGAGGCAGAGATCCAGGGGCCCGGGTCCGGCTGCGGTCCTGCCACGGACAGACCGCGTGGTCTTGGGCGACTCGCCTTCCCTGTCTGCGGCCGGGTCCATTCACACGCAGAATAAAAGGGCTGCGTCCGAAGAGCCACCTCGGTCACACAGGTTGGATACTATCATGGCTGTGAGGGCCACTGGGAAACGAAATTGCCCAGGTCGCTCGTGTCACTAGGTGGGCCTCCAGGGACAGACCGGAGGGCCCCAGCTCTGACCCAGCCGGCTGGGTCCACGGAGAGGCTGGGCCGGCAGAAGTCTCCACAGTCAGCCGGTGGCCCGTGGGAAGTAACACTTGGCTCTAAGCAGCATGCTGCTACTTCTAGAAAACACACTCCTTACATGCTCCCCACGCTGGACAGAGGGGATCGGTTCAGGGAACCCCCCCTGGGCCAACTGAGTCCTCCCCAGGGGGCTTGTGAACTGAGGGGAAGACACGCCCTGCCTCCGCCGGGGTTCGCTGAGTTTCCATCCCTCCTCGGGACTCTTTGAGGACAGGAGCCCGGAGGTGTGGGCAGTCATGTCCCTCAGCACCATGAAGAAGCCAGTGTGGGGCAGGACAGGAGGAGGCTGACTCTGCGAAGACAGGACTGTCCCTGCGGTGGGCCGACCGCTCAGATGCCGCCACCCAGTATCTAAACCAACACATCTGCCTTCCAGCCTAAGTCCCTGTGCTTGGGCTTGTCCCTGGCAGGTCCCCAGGCCTTCTCCCAACTGGCCATTTCTTGCATCTCGAGAGGGATGACAGACTACTGAACCGTAGGCCACTTGGGCTAATTTAACACATGCTTGAAATGAAGGGGGAACGCAGGCTTGAGCCACCCTCCTGGCACATGGGAGCTGGGAGAACTGCCAATCACCTCAACTCAGCATTTGAGACATGAGGGGCCGTGCCTCAGCAGGTGCTGGGACACAATCAGGAACACCCAGCTAGCTGAGGACAGGGCCTGGGCGAGATTCCAGGCTTAAGGAATGGGCAAATTTGGATTTCCATGCGCGCCCCATATCAATCCTACTGTCCTGTGATGAACAGCGTGTAGCAGGAAGGTGACCAAAGAAACGCCTTCCCATCCTTCCCACCAGGCTCGGTGTTTGACGAGTTCTATAAGGATTTTGAGTATCAAATGTCTGTCTCTATGGAGGGAGGGGAGTGTGCCTCTTACCTTGTGAAAAAGTGGGAGAAGACTTCAGGGAT
Organism: Suricata suricatta; assembly: GCF_006229205.1. Classification (NCBI taxonomy): domain Eukaryota; kingdom Metazoa; phylum Chordata; class Mammalia; order Carnivora; family Herpestidae; genus Suricata; species Suricata suricatta. Next base: position 174,953,227 of record NC_043701.1, read on the forward strand.
AAAGGCGGAGGTCCCAAACAGCACAATTCTGGACGTCGCTGTATCTCTAACGGCCTAGCGAAAACAGAACGGAAGCGTCCTAGCACGTGGTGTGAGGCCACTTCCGGGGATCTTTCGGCAGCTCTCCTGTGTCGCTCAGGCGGCGGGACAGAGGTGGAGGCAGCCCCACGTCGCGCAGCGAGAGGACCGCTGGGGTGGGTGCAGGAGCTACCAGAGACGGCATGTACCTCCGCTGACTCCACCGTCTCCATCGGTCCGCCAAACACGCAAAGTACAAGCAAAGGCAGTTGACAGAAAAACCTTCACCTAGAACCAAAGGGCAGGCCCCTTGGCAGAAACGCTGGCCTTGCCCCCAAGGACCGCTGCGTGATTTCCTTGCAATCCAGGACAATCCACAGGCCTCCTGCTCTGAGTAGCAGCCCAGACATCCCTACCCCTCTGAGTGGAGGAACCTTCCAGAAGTCCCCCTGGAGGGCACGGGCGTGTCATCACATGCACACGTGCCAGGCTCGGACCCACCTGCGTGCACCCACCTTTTGCTTGTGTAATTAGGTGTGCACAAACATGTATGGATGCTGGATACATTTTGGCATCTTTTCTGTAATATACACCACTCTGTATGTCGAACATTTAAACAGGTTACTTACTGTCTGGGTTATGTACGCACAAAGTCACGCGGACTCAGTGGCCACGTAAGAGACTTTCCAGGGAAACTCTGACTACAGATGACACTCGCAAGTTGACTTCAGAGCCCCAGCCCCGGGTAAGGCGATGCTCCACGGACAGCACTGCTCTGCACAGGATGACCGCGCACGCACGCGACTGTCCCCTCCCAACCCGGTCTCCATTTCTGGTTCCCAGGACATGCCTGCAGCCCGCCTTCCAGGCTCCCCTCCCGTGCCCGGCAGCCCTGCTCTTCACTTCCCATATGGATGCCCGTCTCCTCCGATACCTCTGCGGGGACCGCCTTTCCCCCATGGGGACATAAACTTTCAGGAGAATAAAATAAAACTGCTTGACTTCAGGAAGAGAAAGCGGCCGCTGAGTGTGGGGTGTTTTGACGTCAGTGGGGCAAGGCCAGCCTCTCTCTGCGGTGCCTGAGGGGAGGACACTGCAGGCCTGACGCCCATGGGGGCGGGGGAAGGGGAGGCCGCTGGGCGACACATTACACTTGGCAGTTGAGCGCCTTCCAAGGCCAGTCAAGAAAAAACAGCGCAGACAGGCCCCTGAACCTGCTCAGAGGTGCCCTGTTACGTATCAGATATTGCTGGTTGCGTAGTTTCTGAAATTTTAGCCAAGGAAAATAAACCTTTTGGTGACAGGGAAATGTTGGAAGAATGCTTATGCTTATGCACAGTTGCAGACACAATTTTTTTTTTTAATTTGAGAGAGAGAGGGAGAGTGTGCACACATGCACAAGGGGGCAGGAGAGGGGCAGAGCGATGGAGATGGAGATGGAGATGGAGAGAGAGAAAGAGAGAGAGAGAGAGAGAGAATCTTAAGCAGGCTTCATGCTCAGCTCAGAGCCTGATGTGGGCTTGATCCCACGATTCTAGGATCATGACCTGAGCCAAAATCAAGCCTCACATGCCCAACCGACTAAGCCACCCAGATGCAGCAGTAAATTTTTTTTTTAAAGCAGACTCTCAATCTTTTACCCTAAATTGGCCTTCATGCAAAAATGAAGATCATCCTGGACAGATGCACTAGACATCCTGAGAGCTAGCAGGGCCTGAGGCTGCCTCCCTGGGGAGACTGAGAGCTCCTGGCTCCTGGAGGGAAGGGACCCTAAGGTCAAGGGCGCAGCTGCGCTGAGCCTCCCACAGCACCTGGAGGGCACAAGGTGTCAAGGAGCAGCTCTCGGGGCACCTGAGGAAGCTCAATCGGTTGGGCATCTGACTCTCCATTTCAGCTGGGGTCATGATCCCAGGGTCGTGGGATCGAGCCCCACACCGGGCTCTGGGCTGAGCATGGAGCCTGCTTGGGATTCTCTCTCTCCTGCCACCCCTCTCCCCTGGTCTTGCTCACTGTGGCTCTTAGAAAAAGAAGACACCTGCTCTCATTCTTCTCTTCAGCTGCGTAAACCATTCACGGCCGCCCTAACGGCCTGCAGGTAAAGGGAGCTAAGGACAGATGCAGACAGATCCATCCACATAAAGACTTGCGCGGAAGTTCAGAGCAGCCTTATGTGCAGGAGCCCCAAACTGGACATAACTTCAATATCCGTTGCCTGGGGAATGGATACAGAAAACGTGGTAGGCACGTGCATAAGACGCGACCCTGCCGGGCAATGAAAAGCAACAATCTCTCGGTACCTGGTACAGGCAGATGAACCTCAGAAGTGAGAGAAGTCAGACACAAAAAAACACTTGTACGAGTCACTTACATGAGATTTCTGAAAGGCAAAACTAGGAAAACATAAAGCAGATCAGTGTTTCTCTGGGGCCAGCGGTGGGGGAAGGGAGTGACTCAACGAGCACAGAGGAGATTTAGGATGAAAATGTTCTAGATTTGGATTGTGGTGGATAGCCGCATAACTGCTTAAATTTACTAAAATTCATCCAGCCGTACTCTCGAGATGGGTGAATTTTATAGTATGTGAACTACGTCTCAATAAAGCTATTCAAGATGTCTGGCTAGGGTGGTTCTCAGGCACAAGACCTTTGTTTCGAAAACGAGGGATTTCTGGCAACCACTTCTTGCCTTGTTACCTATAATTTATTGAGAAATGTGGCTCAGTTGGTTAAGCATCTGGCTTCGGCTCAGGTCATGATCTCACGGTTCGCGGGTTTGAGCCCCGCGTCGGGCTCTGTGCTGACAGCTCGGAGCCTGGAGCCTGCTTTGGATTTTGTGTCTCCCTCTCTCTGCCCCTCCCCAATTCACACTCTGTCTGTCTCTCTCTCCATCTCCCTCAAAAATAAACATTAAAAAAAATGAAAGAAAGAAAGAGAAGGTGGCTCCTATTTCTCAGACATGCTACTAAGCGTTCTGGCAGGAATCCGGCGGCATGCACGCATCTAACAGTCTGTCATTCAGCTTTGTGAATCATGGATAGGGTTCAGAGCAATATGCTTCGTGAGCCGAACAAGGGTTGATTTACCCACTGAACAAGCAGCCACCGTTTCCGACCCCTCTTCTGGTAACACAGGGCCCAAGGGTGTCCCGACAGGCGTCCCCTTGAACGCGGACACCATGAGAAGCTGCTCCCCTCACTTGTCATTGGCCTGCTCTGTGCTGCTGTTTGCGCCATTTGTGCATAGGGGCCTCATGCTACGATTCTTTAGTGAATGTCACTCAACTGAGACAAAATACCCAAAAAAATCTCACCTGCTGAAAAAGTATTTTTATAAAAAGTCCACACCCCAAACAAGACCACCATAGGCCAGTCCAGTTTCTTCAACCTGAATGCACACAGAAGCCACCGTGCTGAATTGAGCAAAAGAATTAAACTATTTAATAATAAAACTTATTAATCATTGAAGCCTTTGAGGGGCGCCTAGGTGCTCAGTTGGCTAAATATCTGACTCTTGATTTCAGCTCAGGTCATGATCTCAAGGTTTGTGAGACTGAGTCCCGTGCGGGGTTCTGTGCTGACAGTGTGGAACCTGCTTGGGATTCTTTCTTGTCTTCTCTCTCTGCACCCCCTGCATGCACGCACGCTCTCTCAAAATAAATAAATAAGCTTAAAAAAATATTTAAAACAAAATTAAAAAGGAAAACAAGCCTTTTTGAAGAGTTCTGGCCAGGGCCCCTGCTTTCCCCAGGCCAGCCTTGCCAGAAAACTGGTCCGGAAAGATGAAGACTATAAGAAAATCTGCCATGAAGGGGACAGGGAATGCTTCTCTCAAACCCAGACAGGGAGTCACTGACTCCCACAGATACAGAGCAGCCTTGGGGGAGGGAGGGATGCTGAGCTGGAAAAACAATATCTCCCCCTCAGAGAGCGACCTAGCATTTGGAGAAGCCCATCTGCGGCGGTCAGTCTTATGCGTCAACCTGGGTAGGAAAGGCACCTGGTAACTTAATCAGATGCTAACTGACGCGCTGCTGTGCTGTAGATGTGGTTACCGTCTACCATCAGTTAACTTTAAGCAAAGAAGATTACCTTCCATGGTGTGAATGGGCCTTGTTTGATCAGTTGGGAAGCCTTGAGAGCAAAATCCAGACAGTTTTCCCAAAGAAGAAATTCTTTTTTTTTAAGTTTATTTTTGAGAGGAGACAGAGTGCAAGTGGGGAAGGGACAGAGAGGGAGACACAGGATCTGAAACAGGCTCCAGGCTCGGAGTGGTCAGCACAGAGCCTGATATGGGGCTTGAACTCCTAACAGTGAGATCATGACCTAGGCTGAAGTCGGACGCTTAACCAACTGAGTCACCCAGGCACCTCCCCAAAGAAGAAATTCTGCCTCAGGACCGCAGCACCGGCTCCTGAGTTTCTAGCCTACCGACCTGGCCTACACTTGACCAACCTATGAGCCCTACAATGGAATCAGCCTATTACTTAAGATACATACATCTATACATACTACTGGTTCTGTTTCTCTAGAGAACCCAGACTAATTGCATATTAGTGGTGCAAAATGGAAACATCATTTTAAACATCATAGTTCAAAATGGAAAACCGCTCTGTCCGCAAGAGGGAAAAGAGGTAAAGAAAGGTGGAAGGGAGACGGGACCTGGGTACCAGCTCTCAAACAGAAAACTCCATGCTCTACCCAAGAGGCGAGCCAGCTAAGGCTCCATTGTGTCCCCTTACCTTCGTGCCGGCTTTTCTGGAATAGCCCATGACATTGCCGTCCTTGTCCATGACTTCAATCCCTCGAATGGGCTCAAGACTTCGGACTGCAACAACATTCATGGCACTGATGTGGGCTGTGCGTGTAGAGAAGAGAATGCACAACAGAGGGTGAGTTTGGTCCAGTGAAGGAAGGCCTTTTCTGGTGTGAGGCCTCTTTCTCTGATGGCTACGCTCACCCCGCCCTCAGGCGGTCACTTGGCCAACTGAGCTCTGTCCTGGGGCTCTGGAGCTGGGTCAGAACTGCTGGCTTCCCAGTCGTGGATCTTGGCCACGAGCCGGCACCAGGTTTCAGCACCCCTGAAAGTCCAGCCCAGCTCTGTGGGACGATTCCAGGAGCAACCCGAGGTCCTTGAAACACACCCCCGCTTCTTTGCTTTAGCTGGTCTGGATCAGGTTTCTATGACATTTTCCCAAATTTTACTGCTGACATCATTCTGCCTACTCTTCAAACCGTTATTATGATTTCCAGAGTCAAATTTGGAGTGTGAACTAGGGAATCTGTAGGCTGGCAAACTTAAAACGGCTAACATCTCCGTTGCTCCCACTGGAGTCTGTGCACCCGGCTGGGATCCCCTATACTGCCACCTACTCCCTGTGTGACCCTAGGACAGTTACTTAATGTCAGGCTGCCTCAGCCTCTTCTTCTGTAAGTGGACTAACAATACTGCTACCCATACATATTTTCAAGATTAAATGAAATAATACACGCACAGGGCTTGCACACTCTTGAATATATAATTTGTGTTCATCCCTTGACGATGAAGAGTATATCTACAGAGCAAGTGTCACCTCTCAAAACAAGACCCTAATCTGGACCCAGGGGCCACGGAAGGCTACAAAGAGCAGCTATCATCAGTTACAATGTGGCCAAGGGACCTGGCTGTCCCCAAAGATGAAGGAAGGCTCAAAGATCACAAACACTGCCCATTTCCTGCTTACTCAGAATGATGATGGGAAGGGCTTTTTGCCATAACGCGCTTTTCAGCCGCAACTGGAGCAAATGAGGGAGTAACTAGAAAAATAAGAGAGAAAAATTATTATTGCCTGGGTCCAAAAAATCAGCTGAACGTACTCAATAGCCAGAGTTAGCATCAACCTAGTTCCTGGCACAGGTCAGGCCATTGCAAATGCTCTCCGTGTATTTTTTAGCTCATGCAATGCTGAGGTGTTCTCCCGATTATCAGCAGAACACACGGAGGCTGAGGGAGGTTACATGACTTGTCCAGTGACACCGAGCTACTAAGAATTTGAGCCAGGATGCCAACCCAGGCTTATCTGACTCTAGTGTCCGCATTTTTAACCATCACAGTGCCCTGACATCCAAAGCAATATACGATGTGTACAAATGTTTATCTAGTCTAAATACATTTTTTAAAAAGGTAAGAGTACTGAGTATATACCTAGAAACTTGGGATACTCATATGCTTATTTTTGGGGGGGAGGTGACAGGATTACAGATGACCATTTCCTTCCTTATGTCTTCGTCATACTTTCTAAGTTGTTTTTTTTTTTAATGTTTTTATTTATTTTTGAGAGAGAGAGAGAGACCGCGTGAGCAGGGGAAGGTCAGAGAGAGAGGGAGACACAGAATTCGAAGATAGGCTCCAGGATCTGAGCTGTCGGCCCAGGGCCCAGCGCGGGGCTTGAACCCACGAACTGTGAGATCATGACCTGAGCCGAAGTCGGACGCTTAACCAACTGAGCCACCCAGGCGCCCCCTCCTTTCTAAGTTGTTTGAAGTGAGGGGGCGCCTGGGTAGCTCAGTCAGTCGGGCGTCTGACTCTTGATTTCGGCTCAGGTCATGATCCAAGGGCTGTGGGATCGAGCCCCGTGTTGGGCTCCATGTTGAGCACAGAGCCTGCTGGGGATTCTATCTCCTTCTCTCTCTGCCCCTCCCCTGCTTGCTCACGCATGCACTCTCTCTCTAAAAAAATTTTTTTTTGAATTAAAAAATTAAAATTAAAAAAAGTCTGAGTTGAAACATAAATTTGTAATTCGGAATATTTTGTTTCGTCCTGAGGAATAAATAAGATTTGACAGATTTTTAAAATACCCACTCCAAAAAAGGATGAAGAAGCAATTACTCCTGTCTCTAGTAATAGACTCTCATGCAGGCGACGATTCTAAGGAAAAAACAAAAGTATATACTTAGCAAATACCACAGTTTTACCCTGGAAGGATAATTAAAACAAACAAACAAAACTCCAAAAGAAATAACACAGAGTTGCATATGTCCTGGGCCTCGTAACACTCACATAACTTGCATTTCCATTGATAAGGTTGAATACCGTCGTGTAGGTATAGA
>NC_043701.1:174960428-175071350 GCF_006229205.1 Suricata suricatta
ATGCACTTGCCAGTGGGCGCAGACACAGGACACGTGTGGGAGAAGTGACCGAGGAATGCTGTCACTTTGTGAAAGCACCTTGTGAGAGTCAAGGTGGGAGAGCCTCACTGCGAGGTGGGGGGGGGGGGGCGGCAATCCCAGGTCCCAGGAGAGAGGCTGTGTGTGTGTTGGGGGGTGGTTAAGGGAGAGAAGGTCATGGACACTCATGTGTGCTTGCAGCCGGGAGCAGGTCATCCATCTTGTCGTACTCTGAGCACAGTAGGCATCTAAAGAAAGGGCTACCTTGTGACACGGGGGAACTTCAGGAGGCCCAGATGGCCGACTGAATACGTGTGGGGGGCAGGGTGAAAATACAAGACTAGCAGACAAGGGGCAGAAGTGGGCGATCCACAACCACGGAGCCAGACGGGACAGGGCTCCAGGGCTCAAGGACACAAACCGCTGAGCCTAGGAGATGAGTGGACATCTTTCTAAACCCGGGGTCCCAGCTGACTCACCATGGGTGCCGTGAAAGGCAGGAGAGCTGGCAAAGAGGAGAAGAGGGTCAGTGACTGCAGCCGCGGAGGCAGGCGGAGACCCGAGGCCGGGAAGGGGCGCCACCCACCCGAGCACCTCCTCTCCGGCGCCCTGAAGGCACAGAGGCCCAAGGACAGTCTTCGCTAAATCTTTCATTTTTTCCTAATAATAACTACGTGCATATGGCGAGCATTTCAATCAGCACAGCACGGAAACACCTAGCTGGGCGCCCCCCAACCCCGGCCTTCCCAGTCCCCTCACTCAGGGCAAGCGCTGAATTTAGTACATCTGTGATACGGTCATTTATAATAAGAAATCCGGATTTGCTCTTCGTCCCTGTTCCGAGCACAGACACCCTAAGGCCCTCGGGATTTCCTCAATGAGAATAGCGGTGAAGGAGAAATGAGGGTCCTTTTTACTCCTAAGGAGCCCCTGTCCGGCTCACCCGAGTTTAGGTTAATACCGTGACTCCGAAAAGCCCCCACGGAGCGGCTGGTTGCCCGGGGAACCAGCTGGCGGGGAGAGGGGTTGGACCTTTCGGCCCCACCCCCTACCTCCACTTCCGGGGAGGGGAAAGGGCCCGGAGGCGGGGCTAGTCACAAGGGCCCACGGTTTAGTCAAGCATAGTGATGAAGTCTGCGGTTTACAGTTTGAGTCGCTGAGGCCACGCGGGTGCTGGCAGAGAGGCCTGGAAGCTCTCCTCCCCAGCGTACCTTGCCTGGAGCATCTCTTCCGGCTGTTCCCGAGCTGTATCCTTTAATGATAAACTGCTAATCTAGTAAGGAAAGGGTCTTCCTGAGCTCTGTGAGCCATTCTAGCAATTTCAAACCGCGGAGGGGGATGTGGAAACCTCAAATTTATAGCACGTGGGTCAGAAGCACAGGTGAGAACCTGGTCTTTCAATTGACCTCCAAAGTGGGGGTGGTCTCGTGCGCCTGAGCCCTTAACCTGGGGGGTCTGTCGCCGTCTCCAGGTCGACAGTGTCAGAACTGACTTAAAACTGTAGGACAGGGGCACCTGGGTGGCTCAGTACGTTGAGAGACTAAGTCTTGATTTTGGCTCAAGTCATGATCTCACAGTTTGTGAGTTTGAACCTCATGTCAGGCTCTGCACTGACAGCTCGGACAACCTACTCAAATTATAATAAACACAAGAGACAAGTCATAACAAGGCCCCACTGCTTGGGATTCTCTCCCTCTGCCCTTCCCCTGCTCGTTCTCTCTCTCAAAAATACACATTAAAAACACACACACAAAACTGTAGGTCCCCCAGCTGGTGTCACAAACTGAAGGGTGTGGGAAAAGCCCATACATCTAGTGTCAGAAGCGAAGCATTAAAAGGGACCAGAATGTTCCTTCACTAGATGGAAACTCCCACATTCTCTCTCATGCTCTCACACATATGCATTCGAACAGGATGCCTATACACTATTTTATATTTTGCCTTTTTTCCCCCTTAATACTAGTTCCTTGAGATCCACTCTTCCACATTAGCACATAGGATTTACCTCATTCATTTTAATGAATCATTTAACTATAGTCTGAATTCTTGGATATGTAGGGTGTTTCCAGTTTTTTGGTTATAACAGAGAGAATTTATAGTTAAAAGGGCCCTGTATGATCATGGGTTTTATTCCCCTCATTGTAGTTATGAGAGAAAGGATAGATACTACACGGAATCCAAAACGCTTATGAGTTCCCAGTTCTAGACCCATCATCGATGAAATGATCAGCTTTGTTTCTTAGCAGATGACAGAACAAAGCAGGTTTTAGACCCTGGCCTGTGCCTGCACCCCCAACCTTCCAGATCTTTCCACAGCACTGGATGTAGCTCTGGGCCCCGAACCTGCTCTTCTCCACTATCAAACCCTAGACCATTCAAACATCCTTTTAAAGCTGTGGTTTCCAGAAATCCTGAGGAAATCCTTCTAGGAAAGAAAAAAATAAGGCAGACAGAGTTTTCTTAACCGTCTCAAACCACGTTTTCTTAGCCCTTGTGAAAACTTGAATCTGCTCACCTGCGGGTCGAAAAGGAACGGGGATCAGTCTGCTACTGTCAGGGTGCACTGTTGACTTCACAAGAGCAAACAAAAGGGTCAGTCTGAGGCGTGGCTTTGTTACTGTAGCAGGCTAAAAGTTAGCAGGGGGCTGAAACTTACAAGACTTCTCTTCCAAGCATCCTGTACCTAAAAAGAGAAAAACAAAAGCAATAGCTTTTAAAGGTGAATTGGCAGCAAAAAAGAAAAAGAAATCTTCTCTCCAGTCTCATTTCTGATGCCACCTTTACTCTGCCTTTCAGGGAGTGAAGGTCAAAACTGTTCAATGCCACATGGACAGAGTAAGTCAAAAGAAACGAATCAGGGGCACCTGGGTGGCTCAGTCGATTAAGCATCCGACTTCGGCTCAGGTCATGATCTCGTGGTTTGTGAGTTAGAGCCCCGCGTCAGGCTCTGTGCTGACAGCTCGGAGCCTGGAGCCTGCTTCAGATTCTGTGTCTCCCTCTCTCTATTCCTCCCCCCTCTCACTCTATCTCTCTCTCAAAAATAAATAAACATTAAAAAATAAATAAATTTTGAAAAAACAAAATAAATGAATCAAACAACCAAACGAACTAACAATAAGCAACGCGATGATCCACAGAAAGCAAGCAGCCAGAACATTAAAAAGTCCTAAATCTCAGACCTTGGAGAGGACTCAAGGCCAACACCTTATCCTTCAGGTGAGTCCCTGAATCTAGACTGCCCCGGCCCAGAGAAGAGCAGGCAAGGTGACACACCATGCCATTAGCCAAGGCGCCTGCAGCTGAGCCAGGCTGTGAGCCCAGAGGCCCCATCAAGTTCATAAAAAACAAAACAAAACAAAAAAAACCCGGCCCCCCCAAACTAAAGATGTGAGCTTTTCACAGGCTGCCTCACAGGACTGATGTCTGTGGGCTCTGGAAAGCTCCATCCACTGCAAGGTAGATAACAAATGCTTGGTTTAAGTCTTTGGGCAGGAGTGTAATCCTGACCTGGACCACTGCCTCTGCTGTGAAAAAGATTCCGACTTCAGAAGCCAGCCTGAATTCTGGAGTTTGCCATGGGGCTCCAGGGATCAGCCACAAAGAATCTCCATTGATATCAGAGCATAAAAGGAACCCTCTGCTTTTTTCTCCTTAATACTAGTTCCTTCTGCTAGTAATCTGGTTTATGAGAATGAATCCTAACAACATTTTAAAAAAATGAATCCAGTTTTAAAAAGTGGATCCCCTGGGCAGTATTTCCTATGACAAGATTCCACCTGATTTCAGACCACGCAAGCAGAATCTCTTCAAGGCAACCACATCCAACCTTGAACCAGGCACGGTAGACGTACCCTTCGGTCCTCCAAGTCACGTAAGGACGCAGCTTCATTTCTTAACAATAGTTGCCTTGAATTTTCTATTTTTTCCTATAATCAGAGAGAGAAAAAAATCAAGCAATGATCTCAGCATTGGTTAGATTTATCTAACAATAGACAGGCTCCTTCACATCTGATTTCAGTGCAACACACTGACCAGGTTCTCTGCTCCCTTAGAGTTTCCATGAGGATAGTCTTATGTGTCACTCACATCCAGAGCTCCCAGCTTCCCAGACCGCTGCCACCTCCCCCCGCAATTCTCTGATGTCAGCTGTCTCCGTGAGTGCCACCACCACCTGCCTGGCTTTGAGAGTTAGAAACCTGGAGATCCCTTTTCTCTCTCACCCCAACATCTGATCCATTCAGGCTTACTTCCTCTCTTCATTTCTTCTTAATTTGAGAAAAAAAAGAATTAAATACAGAAAATACAAAAAATGAGTCCATCCTCCAAATCCCCTTCCCCAGAATTAACAACTGTAAACTTTCGGTTATATTTGTTTCCAATTTTTCTTGTTTTTTTTCCCCCAAGAAGCCATCACCCGCAGACTCCTGTCTCCCTAATCTATCAGAGAGGACCACTATTGTGAGTTCAAGGTATTTACTTCCAGTCCACTGTTTTATACTTGTGTGAGTATGAATACATGTATCCATAAACAAAGATGTAGTATCGGTTCTTTATATTGTAATCTGCATAAATGTTGTACTTTATGCATCTTGCTTTCCCCACTTAACATTGCAGATGTTTTCCGTTTAACATCATATACATTGTGTTTCCACATAATATCGATAACTAGATCACCACTTTCAACTTTTAATTAGCATTCTACTGTATGAATAGACCACATTATATTTCTCTGTCTCCCTACTGATGAGCAATCAGGTTGGTTTTCTCTATTATAAACAAGGCTGTGGGGCGCCTGGGTGGCTCAGTTGGTTAAGGGTTCGACTTCGGATCAGGTTATGATCTCATGAACCTCGTGTCAGGCTCTGGGCTAACAGCTCAGAACCTGGAGCCTGCTTTGGATTCAGTGTCTCCCTCTCTCTCTGCCCCTCCTCCCTCACACTCTGTCTCCCTCTCTCCCTCCAAAATAAAGAGACATTAAAAAGATTGAAATAGGGGCGCCTGGGTAGCTCAGTTGGTTGAGCATCCAACTTTGCCTCAGGTCATGATCTAACGGTTCGTTGAGTTCGAGCCCCACGTCGGGCCCCACGTCGGGCTCTGTGCTGACCACTAGCTCAGAGCCTAGAGCCTGCTTCTGATTCTGTGTTTCTTTCTTTATCTGCCCCTCTCCTGTTCACACTCTGTCTCTCAAAAATAAATAAATGTAGGGGGAGCCTGGGTGGCTCAGTCGGTTGAGTGGCTGACATTGGCTCAGGTCACGATCTCATGGTTTGCGGGTTCGAGTCCTGTGTCAGGCTCTGTGCTGACAGCTCAGAGCCTGGAGCCTGTTTCAGATTCTGTGTCTCCCTCTCTCTCTGATTCTCCCCTGCTCATGCTCTCTCTCTCTCTCTCTCTCTCAGAAATAAATAAAAACATTTTTTTAAAATTTAAAAGATAAATAAATGTAAAAAATAAAAATAGTAAAAATAAATAATCAAGACTGCATAGGACATCTTGAGCACAAGGATGGGAGTGGCCCTGAGGGTTATTGCTGGTGACAGGACATCTCCTCCTCTTCAGCCCTCAGCCACACGTGGTTTAGACCCTGGTCTCTCACTCGGGACAGCTGAGCCATTCCCTGAACAGCTCACCTCACCTGCAGTTTGGTCCCTCTGATCCCTCGCTACATGGTGACCAAAGAGACCTCTGAAACACAAGCCTCGCCACCTCACCCTGCAGGCTAAATGCAAACCCCTATCATCTGAATGGCACACAGGCCCTTCAGGAACTACCTGGTTCCCGCATTAAAAAGTTGCAGCACTGACCAGACTACCTGCTCCCTGCCCTGGGCTTTGCTTACAGCCCCTTCTATCTGACTTTTCCTATCTGCCTCCTCCCTTAGAACCCTAGGTCAAGGTCTGTGACCACCTCTGCCAGTCTGTCCTCCATGACCAGGGATAACTGTTTTGATCCCTTTTGAACTGCCAGCACCTGGCCCAGAGCTTGGATTTACCTGTCAGCGTTTGCTTACCCCCCTTCCAGTCTAACAAGCTCGTTCTGAAGGAATAAACACATGATAATATACATGGATTCTGTTTCCATTGCTTTCAAAAGACACAGTCTTCCCATTTCAGCATAAGGTGTGAAATGTGTTATCTCGGAAAACAAGGAAATACTCACAATGGAAACGACCAAATTTGTAGGATCCAGTAATTCTGTCCACTGAACAAATCTCCGAATAAAAGACTGGGAGAGGAGCATCAGAGAGGTTAACGGTGGCAGAAAAAAAAAGATATATGATAATCATAACGGTGAACATAATTTTCGAGACCCTAACAGGGCCTCTAACTGCAATTCCTGCAACATCCCCATTTTCCAGGTGAGGTAAAGCTGATGATTGTGCTCAGGAAAACCCGGCCGCCGCGGGGCGGGGGGGCGGGGGGGTCGCCTGGGTGGCTTAGTCGGTTAAGCATCGGGCTTCAGCTCAGGTCATGATCTCATAGTTCGTGGGTTTGAGCCCAACGTAGGGCTCTATGCTGACAGCTCAGAGCCTGGAGCCTGCTTCAGATTCTGTGTCTCCCTCTCTCTCTCTGCCCCTCCTCACCTCAAGCTCTGTCTCTCTCTGCCTCAAAAAGAAAAAAAAAGAAAACCTGGCCAGGACCAAACCCAGCCCCAAGATCAAATTACCCTTGAGGGTTAAAAGCTCAGACTCTGGGGTCAAATGGGCCAAATGTGTGTTCGCATCACACAAATGACCTCGAGTCCACTACCTAGAAAGTTCTCAGCTTTTTCTTTACTCTCTCATTGTTCTAAGACTTGAGTCATAAAGAACCTGTCACCCCAGCCAGGCCTCAGTGAAGGCAGCTCAGTTCACACGTGGACAGAGGAAGCATGGTTGGCTTCCAGCACAACTTACTCCCCCCCCCCCAAGTTTGCAATGGTTTTGGCTTCCAGTCCTGGCTCTGCCCAGAATGCTCCAGTTCCCTGTCCTTCAACTTCCCCACTTAAGAAAACCAGGCTAGGCCCTCCTTTAGGTAAGACTGAAGGAGAGCACTAGAATGGTACTGTCCAGTTAGCCCCATGTGGCTATGGAGCCCTTGAAATGCGTCCAGGCCAAACTGAGAATGCTGTGTGTGTAAAATATATACCAGATTTAAAGACGTTAAAAAAAAAGATGTATCTCAATAATTTTTACGTTGATTCCGTGTTGAAATTGGTAATATTATATATTTGTTGGGCTAAATATAGTACACTGTTAAAATGAATTTCTGTTGTTCCTTTTTACCCTTTTGAATGTGGCTACTAGGAAATTTTTAATGACCTGTATGGCTCCCATCATATTTCTATTGGGCAGCGCTACCCAGTCACCGAGTGGAGGCGGGACCCGTGCTACTCCCTGTCCACGGCTGCCCACGGCCCTTGTGTCCCTTGTGTCATCGGAGTGGCTGAGCCTAGGGAGGTTAGGAGGCTGGGGGCTCCTGGGAGAACCTGTGCCTCTCCAAGCTGATGCTCACCAACAGCTTAGGAAGCAGAGGGCAGACTCCTGCGAGGCGGGACCTGAGTCCTCGGGGCGATGCGTAGGGTGACCTTGTGGCGACCCTCGCTAGCCAGGCCTGGGGTAGCTGACAGGCGGTAGCAGCCCTGGCTGTCTGCCTCCCGCAAGCTTGGGTTCCCCCTTCGTCCCCTCCCAGGGTCTGAGGTTGGAAGGTGGGTGGTGCGACCACGTGGCCTGCCCAAGGTCACCCGGGCCAGCCGGCGACTCCAGCCAGCGACTTCACGCGGCCCAGGGCCTCCCCGCCCCCAGTCGCGCCGGGCCCGGGCCGTACTTGGCGTTCGGTGATCCAGAAGCGCACGTTGGGCTCCATGCTCCCAGAGAGCCGTCCGGCCCCCACGTTTCCTCCTCCTCCAGCGCCTCTTCCGGGAACCTATACTGTGGAGGGAGAGGCCGCCGCCACCCGGCCATGCGCGGAGGAGGAGCCAGGCGGCGTGCCCCGCCCCAGGCGCGCGCGCGTCCCTTGTTCCCGCATCCGGCTTCTTGGCTTGCCGCTGCTCTGTGTCGCCGCGCCGGCGGCCAGAGCCCGGTGCGCTCGGTGTTCCCGCTGCCGGGTCCCCTAACTCCCGCTGCTCGCTGTCACCACGCGCCACCGTCCCAGACTCCACGCCTCCACCCCACCCCGGGGCCCCGTGAGCCTTCGGTCCCCGTGCACCTGCCCATCCTCCCACAGACCAAGTCTTCCCAACCGTATCCTCCCTTTAGGGTAGGTAGCTGGACCGCTTCCAAGTTGGAGGGGTCACCTATGAAAATCCTCCCATCACAGTACCTACTGAGAGGAACCTGAATCTTACCCGGATGACAGGTGCGCCAACCTTTTGGACATTGCTGTGGAAAATCTTCAACTGCCTTTAAAGTCCAGTATACAGGGTGTTGGGGATAGTCAGGATCAGCTACTTAATTTTCATGGTGAAATTTGAAAATGTGGCATGCCCATTTAGAAAAGATTGAGAGTTTCAAAAAGTCAACATCCTGAGCAATAGATCAGGCCCAGGGCCCTTCTAAGTGCGGGTCCCTGACCCTGCCGGTGAAAGGGGCACCGTGAACGGTATCATCCCCTAAGTTTATCTCCAGCGCTGGGGCAGATCCAATCCTTCCTTTGAATACCAGACCAGTAGGGTCTGGTTGTAGGGAAGAAATGCACCTGCCTTCCTCCTGCTGCTGCCTCCCCTAGGGCCCTGGCACTGCGCTGGGGGGCCGTGGGGGGTCCCTGTGTTTGTTGAATGAGTGTTCCTGGATGTTTAGGTAGTTCAGGGGTCTTCAGGGGTCTTGGTTGGTACCCACTTTAAGGTTTTGTTGTGGATCAAATGGGACAAAACATGTAAAAGCCCTAATAGGACACTGGGTCCATTGGACTCAGCTGTTTGGGTCTTTAACAGCCAGCTGGCCTCTTCTGTCCCTTGCCTTGTCTTGCCTTCCCCTCCAGGGGCATGAGAGCTTAAGGTTTTCTGCAGGCTGATGTGAATTTGTGGCTCCTTTTGCTCAGCTCACCTGGCTCACTTTTCAATAACCTCACGAGTTCATCTTGTTTTCCAGAAAGTTCACCCCCATGCCCATGGCCGTGTAAGGTCCCCTCGACAGGGCTCCCTTGTGCCCCAGAACGCACCCACTGCGTGTTGTGCCTTAGTATTCGGCACACCTGTATTCTTCTGTTAGCTCTCAGCTTCTCTTCTCTGGACCCTTACAGTCTAGTCTTAACAAAGGAGCCAGAGTGATCCTCCTAGAACGACTTGATGTGAATCTTCTCAGTCAAAACCTTAGAAGAGACCTTCAAAATTCTAAACCTTCTAAATTCTTAGAAGAGAATGTAAAGTCCTTAGTTTGTCCATACGGCACCCTGGGCTCCCATGGCCATTCTCCTCCTTCACCGCTGCAGTCTCATGGCCCCTTCGATTCTTTATCCACTCCACACCTGCTCTTGCCTCAGGCCCTTTGCACTTGTCAAACCCTTTGCCTAGCACCTTCTTATCCCCCTAACTCCCTTATTTTCTACAGGTTTTATCTCACTTTAAAACCCTGATAGGACAATTACTGCCTTCGTTTTACAGATGAGAAAACAGACCTGGACATTGATGTTAAGGCCTTCCGGCCTTCCTGACGACCCCATCTAGAACATCTGAATTCTCTGCTCCAGCCCCTGCTCCACTTTATTTCCCTTTCAAACATTCTATGTATTTTTATTGTATTTATTGGGTTTCCCTCTCTGAAATGTAACTGCATGAAGGAAGGGTTTTTTGATCACCCTTGTGTCTCCAAAACAGCACCCAGGATTTACTGAAATAATGAATGGATGCTTCCATATCTCTCTTGCCCTAACTTGGGTTCCTTGCGTACAGAGCCAGCATCTTATTCATATTTGGGGGCCCTGAGCTAAACACTCCAAAAATGTTTGCTGATCTAATCAGGGGGAAACCTAGAGCCTCACAACATAAGCGAAACCAACAATTAATGGTGTTAAACATGAAAATATTTTAAAATATATTTATTATGCACTTTACATTGAGCACTTCAGAAAAGGATTACAATGATTTCAAATGCAATTCCTGGATTCAATAAATACCCTTTATAATTATGCCCAATCAATATCTAGAATATTTGTGGACACTATGTCAGGTAACAAATAAGTAAAATAACTGATTTAAGCCCAGGGATGAGAAACATGCATGATCACTTAAGTCGTTTGTCACAGTGTTTTTTTAAAAACATGATTCAGATTTGTTTAAGTACATATACATCCACTAGAAGAGTTAAAGCAGTCTGCTGATATGAACACCTTCAAACTATGATCTTTGTTAGCCAAAAAGAAAATCCAGTTTAGTACAAAGAAACTCAAGAGTGAAATTTCAGGACCTTGATCAGAAGCTTTTGGAGCTTGTCAGACTTCTCTGCTGCACATCAAGGTTCAAGTAAGGCTGAGAAGAGTGTTTGCTCTTCCCATTGAAGACAGAATCCTAGGAATCCATGAACTAGCAAAGTCTATAAACTAGCTAGCCCCCAAGAGGTTACCAATAAAGGATGCCCTGTGTGTGAGTACATTTAGAAGCCTTAGCCAATGTTACCAAAAGAAAACATTGAGTATTACTTATGAATACAAACATAATTGTTTTTGTCTTTTATAAATCATCATCTTTGAAATGCTAATAGGTGAGTTCCTACTGTGATTCTTTTCTGATGGCAGGAGCTGCAGGTACACAGGGGATGGAGATCTACTGATTTACCTTCTCAAAGTATTCTCTGGAAGCAGTTGGATGTGGCTTGATCTGAAAGTACGAAAACATTTAATCAGGTAACTGGCTTTAAGATAAGTCTCAAAAGTGAGTTGAAAGTTCTGTTTTTAACCCAAATTTCTTTAACTGTTTAAAATGCGGTCTGTTTCCTTTAAAATGCATGGATGAAGGCAGCATTAACCGCCTGCCCCATCCCTGATCCCACCCCAGCCCCCACCCCTCGGGAGCCTCAGCCATTTGCACACTTGCACACCCTGTGCCAAGGGTGGGCTTCTTAGTGGGCATTCCAGGCCAGCAACTCTTGAGGCGGTGAGGACCTGGGACCCCTAGGCTGAGGTCTCACTGCTTCTGGAAAAGGAACCTACTGTAGGAGAATCCGGGGTCCAGTTTGCTGGGCAGACTTCTCCATGGGTTTCCACAAACTGGAACGCCTTCACCAAGCGGAGGGTTTCTTCCACGCTGCGGCCCACGGGGAGGTCATTGACGCTCAAATGCTTGATGATGCCATTGGGGTCAATTATGAAGAGACCTCTGCATCGGAATTGATCCTCATTAGTACTTCAGCAGAATGTGCTAGAGAGAGCTAGAAAGTCTAACTTCTGCCCGCTTCTGTCTTTAATTGTCATCCATGAAGCATGTATTAAATTCAATCATATGCTTAAGTGTGGTGTTTAAATTTTTATATAAAAAGCACTCATCTCTTATTGATGAGATGCCTTAACAAAGGTACGACTGGACCAGGACAACATGGAAAGCAGGTAGTCACATTTACAAATGTGACGGGACTGTCACACAGAGTCAAAAAGTCCCAGAGAGCAAAGACTTCTTTCACTTATTTGTGACACGGGAGCTGTTCTTTGAGCTGCTGTATCAAACCTTGGCAAGAAACCACAGGCAAAAGGGAAAAGACAGAGATGTATTTCATCTACGTTCAGTAAATACTTATGAAATGAGTGAATTCTTGGGTAAATGGTGGAAAATCCCAGGGGAAATCTTTGCAGAAAGAATTGACTGGCCTTAAGTCTCGGCAGGGCAGAAATCTAAAGGAAAAACCAAAGTCCTTGTTCATCTTCTGTATAAGTGTACATATGCAGATATATATAAACCACAGGTTTTAATAGTCCGTCTTAGGGTGTGGCATTCCAAGTGTTAAACATGCAGGGAAAAAGCAAATAAGAGAAAAAAGCAAGGTAAAATGGTGCTTTTTCCTCCCCGGGCCCAGCTCTTGGGGGTCTAGGCTATGAGGCTTTAAGGGCTCCTGCCTGCTCCAAGAGGAGGAGCCAAGCCAGAGTCCATGGTGTAGATGCAGAGTGAGGGCGAAGCAGGGCCCACAGACTCCAGAAAGAAAGCTTCATCTTAAAAACCAGACTCGGTTACCCTCCCGTCAGTCCTAATGGTGAACCCAGCAGGGAAGTGACAGCACAGCGAAGGGGATCCTGGGAGGAAAAAGCCAGCGCCTTTTCCTCCTCCCTCTCACAAGCTTGCCAACTTTGCCAAACCCGGGCTTTAGTTTATTAAAGAAAGAGACTCTGTCTGGAGTATAAAAAAGGCCCACGCTCCAAGGTGGAAACTACAATTCCAGGCATAACCCAAAAGGAAAGCGGCCAGAGAAGAGGGAGGTGACAAGACAGAGCAGGGGAGCAGGTTCAAACCAGCGCTAGCGAAACTGCAAGGTGCATCCCCGTGGGGTCCTCATCTCTTCCTGGAGGTAAAGCTCTGCCCAACACCCCCTTCACTCAGTGGCTATTGAGATGCCATTCTAAGGCCTAAGTCCTTACCCCCCATCAAGAAGGCTGCGTTTGAATACAGGACTGTTAGACTGAAAGCTTCTACACTCAAAGGAATAAAGCTCTAACCGCTGAGTGACTGAGGACAGAAATGACATTCTGGGACAGGGGTCTTCACAGCTGCCAGAACCTGTGCTGCCAACTCTGGCTGCCTCCGGTTATTTAGTCCTTCCCAACCGGGGAGGTATGTTTTCAGTTCAGTGATAGGGAAAGTGGGACTCAGAGAGGTGACATTAACTTGCCTGAAGTCCTACAGCCGTGAAAAGTGGCCGAGTTTTGAAACAAAATTCAAACGCTGGTCTGACTCCGGGGCGTGAACCTGACCTCACCCGCACCAGCTTCCTGACTCCTACGTGTGGCTGGTCTCCCCTTCCCGAACACACCAGCAGTGCACCCCCCATGAGAGCAGCTGCCAGGGTTTAGGGCGAGTGTGGCGGGGGACCACTCTGAAGGCCTCTGCCAACCCTGGCAGCGGGCACTCATGGGCGCTCACTGAAGGCTAAGGTGAATGAAGGCTTTCTGGTCTTCAGAATGCTTTACCGAGGTCTCTACAAATTCCCCAAGAAGTGAGATGATGCTAAACATGAAAAACAAGTTCAAGTTCATAAGGAACAGACTCTTACCTGAGAGCAAGACCAGGCCCTTCTAGCAGCACGCCGTAGTCTCGGGAAATCTGTTTAGTCAAATCTGACAAGAGTGCGATGTTCATGTGGCCCAAACCGCCGTTCTAATAAAAATGCAAACATGACTGGATGTGACACTGTCTCACTGTTCCCAACCAGGTAACGTGATGTCTGGGGCCAACGAGAATGACAGCAGGGATCGGCAACTGAGCACCGACAGCAGGCCGGGGGCTGCTCTAAGCTCTGTTAACTCACTGCCTCCTCCCAACCATCCTGGAGGTCCCACGGTCATCACCTTTTTACAGGAGAGGGAACTGGAGGCACACAAGGATTAGGGAGCTTGTTCCAAGTCACAGCTAGAAAGGGATGGAGGCACGACTGATACCCAGCTAATACTGTAAACCCTTCTTTTCCTAATTCTTGAAGTATTCTCTTACTTGAAGATTAATTTCTGTAGCATAAAAATGGAAGAGTAATAAAAAGACTTTTTGAATAATTTGGTATTGAGTGTCCGGGAACATAGCTAGAAATTTTGATTCTCCCAAGCAAGTTTTTAGGCAGGAACAATGATCATGCAAAAGGGTGAAATTACTAACCACTGTCCCACAAGCCAGGCAGGGTATGGGGATGTGCACGGTACTGGCCAGAGAGGAGCAGCCAAGCCCGGCCGGCCCCGCCCTGGCCCCGCCTTGAATGTTCTCCGTTACTGTTTGTCCCCTGGAAAACACGTGTGGCGGGCAGGCAACCCAGGCAATACGGAGGCAGATGTGGACAGAGTTTAGCAAAATTTGCAAGTAACTGAGGACCCACAAATGCCCATGGTAGACTAATCATGCTCTAACAACTCCTAGGCTGGTCTTCCATGGGGTCTCTTCAGTTTTCAGGATCCTAACAGCAAAGGTCGGATGGCGCAGCTCTGTACCTTCCTCGGTGTGTTTATCCAGGCGAGATGGGTGAAGTGGGAGTCCACCGACACAGCCACAACTTCACAGTTCACATCGTGAAACTCATTGGCTTTGTCGCTAAAAGCAACAATTTCTGTAGGACACACAAAGGTGCTAGGAAAAAAGGGCAGAGATTCCCATCAGAGAATTTAAAAACAAGGATGTAAAATTTATTTTTTTAATTAATTTTTTAATGTTTTTTATTTATTTTTGGGAGACAGAGACAGCATGAGCAGGGGAGGGTCAGAGAGAGAGGGAAGCACAGAATCCGAAGCAGGCTCCAGGCTCTGAGCTAGCCGTCAGCACAAAGCGCGATGCAGGGCTCGAACCCATGAACCATGAGATCATGACCTGAGTCGAGGCCGGACGCTTAACTGACTGCGCCACCCAGGCGCCCCAAGGATATAAAATTTAAATGATAGGTAGTCTAAAGACTAGTTCAACTTGCTTAAAGGTGAAAATGGCAAAAATGGTTAACCCCCTTCAATGGACTCCCCTTTCTACTTAAGAATCATTATCAAAAGGGATGCCTGGGTGGCTCAGTCAGTTAAGCGGCTGACTTTGGTTCAGGGAGTATCATGAGTTCGAGCCCCACATCGGGCTCTCTGTTGCTGGCACAGAGTCCGCTTCGGACCCTCTGCTGCCCTGTCTGCCCCTTATCGCTTGCATGCATGTGTATTCTCTCTCTCAAACAAACAAACATTAGGGGCGCCTGGGTGGCTCAGGTGGTTAAGCGTTCGGCTTCGGCTCAGGTCATGATCTCACGGTTCATGGGTTCGAGCCCCGCATCGGGCTCTGTGCTGACAGCTAGCTCAGAGCCTGGAGCCTGTTTTGGATTCTGTGTCTCCCTCTCTCTCTCTGACCCTCCCCTGCTCGCGCTGTCTCTGTCTCTCAAAAATAAATAAAAAACATAAAATTCAAACAAATAAACATTTAAAAAAAAGAATCACATCGAAGAATGAGGGTGGGCAGGGGAAAAGAGGCATATTCTAAGAATAAAGAAAAGATTACATAACTTTATGAGAAAACTCATTTTATTATTATCTTTACTTTTCTCATTTTCCTCCAGGCTATGAAAGCTTCCTTCTACACGGCCTGGCTTATAGAAACGGACTGCTCCGAGTACACGAAACGGCCCTATCAAAACCCTTCCCCACTAACAAGAACGCCGCCTCGTCCTTACGTGTATCAGATCAGCTGCAGCCGCAAGCTGTGCTCAGCAAGGTCGCCAGTGATAAACGGCCCGAAGAACCCTTCCCTTGACCAGAAGAGCAACCAGAGATAGGAAATGTCAGGGGGAAGCGGGGACCTTGGCATGCTCTCAGAACGACATTAAGGCATCACCGAATTTACACTTACAAGTCCAAAGGATAGAAGAAAAGCACCAAATATTTCCCCTTAAAGTCATCAAGGCTTAGGTCCTTGAACTCTCCGTTGACAACGGCGGTGCCCTTAAAATAGGGCGCGTGCTGGGTGACGGCAGGAGCGTGGTAAGAGGAACCTGAAGGAAGCCCACACGTACAGCTCGTCATCTGCTAAATCACGCACCTGTTTGACTTTATTCACATCTCTCACGGTAATTAATCAGTAGTATAAATTAAAAGGTTCAGTTCAACGGTACATCTTAGGTAATACCTCCCCACCTTCTGCAGTCTAGATTATACACAAATTCAATTCAAAGTACTATGCAACTAAAAAGATTAAAGGGGCGCCTGGGTGGCTCAGTCGGCTAAGCCTCCGACTTCGGCTCAGGTCAGATCTCACGTTCCTGGGTTCGAGCCCCACGTCAGGCTCTGTGCTGACAGCTAGCTCAGAGCCTGGAGCCTGCTTCTGGTTCTGTGTCTCCTTCTCTCTCTGCCCCTCCCCCTCTCATGTTCTGTCTCTCTCTGTACCAAAAATAAATAAAACATTTAAAAAAAAAAAAAAGATTAAAAAGATGATGCCAGAAGATGGTAGGGACAACAATAAGACAGAATTGAGGAAGACAGGAGCCTAGGCACGGATTCAAAATGTGGTTTGGATTTTGCCAAAGCCACGTGGGACAGGGCAAGTGTGGGGAAGAGCCGGGGGCACAGTCTGATTAGAACAGAGAGAACAGGGGTGCCTGGGTGGCTCAGTCAGTTAAGCGTCCAACTTCAGCTCAGGTCATGATCTTGTGGTTAGTGGGTTGGAGCCCTGAGTTGGGCTCTGTGTGGACAGCTCAGAGCCTAGAGCCTGCTTTGGATTCTGTCTCCCTCTCTCTGCCCCTCCCCCATTTGCTTGCTCTCTCTCTCTCTCTCTCTCTCTCTCTCAAAAATAAAAAAACATTAAACAAAAAACAAAAAAAAAAAGAATAGAGAGAGCAGGCGGGTGTGGAAGGAAGGGTGAGAGACAAAGCAAGAACGGCTGAAGGCCAGGCTGTGACGGCCCTGAAATATCAGGATAGAGTTTGCTCTTAAAAAGGAAGAGAGAGTCCTCACTGGGGGTTTACACGCAGGAGATGGAAGATGGGTCAGCTGTTCTTGGGAGGGTCAGCCTGGCAGGGGAGGGTAAGGGGAGCAGGGGGAAGGGAGGCTGACAGTAGGAGGGAGTTTCAGTTATCTAAGTGAGTGGTATGGACAGGAGGGGTGTGTCTGAGGGGTTAGGAAGGCAGGAAAGCGTGCAAGAGATGTGTCAGAACTAGAGAGGACTTGCTTCCTGTGGCAACTTGGGGCAAAGCGTCAAAATATCGGGGCTCCATTAACAGTGGGAGCCACTGGAGTGGGTTTGGGACAGGGGACAAGGACAGTTTTATATGCGGGACATCAAATTACTAAAAATTTTTTCTAAAGCTCCAGGGGCAGTAAAATTAGCAAAGGCTCTGCCGAAGAACATCTCTCGAACTATTAAATGTTGCGCATGCTTCGTAAAAGGCGGGACACATTTAAAGATTATTTCCAAATACCACTCATTATCTGAGGCTCATCTTAGCAAAGCCCACATTCTAGAAAACGGGAACATAAATCTCAAGAAGTAGCGATGTTTCATTCAGGTCCTGGAGGAGTCCATGCTCTAATGTGGCCAACTGGGACCAGCACAGGGGTCTGGATCCAAAAGCCTCGGTTCCGAGTGGCGTTGGCCATTTCCAGTTACCTCCCATCCCCTTAGACACGGTAAGGCCCAGAGGTATCTGAGTCCCAACCCCCATGTTCCTCAACAGAGGATTGAAACCTCTGATGACCAAAATGGTAATGTGACACATGGGCCGTCTGCCTCAGTAATTCTCAATCTTGACTGGACATTAGAATCACTTGGTGAATTTTTAAAATATACTGATAAGGGGATTAAAAGGTAGGAATTTCCAGTTACAAACAGACAGACGGGGGTGGGGTGCAATGCCTGGCTCAGTGAATATAGTTAATAATCCATAAATACTTTGTTGACAGAGGGTAGCTAGATTTATCATGGTGATCGCCACCTAATGTATATAAATCTTGAATCACTACGTTGTACACCTGAAACTAATAATATTATTAGATCAACTACATTTCCATTAAAAAAAAAAAGATGTCCCAGTCTCACACCTCAGAGATTGACTTAATTTGTCTGTAGTGGGAGCGGGGCAGTGGTAGGTTTTCAGAAGCTCCCCCACGTGAGCCTAATGCATAGGCAGGGTTCAGAGCCCCCGTCCTGAGATGCGGACTCCTGTCTTCATTCCTGGGTCAAACCAAGGCATTTACACTTACTGGTGCTAAAAGCGAATTTTGCTTGAGCAGAACCAGACCACGATACGTTTGGCAAGCATGTTCTTCGGGAAGCAGCTGGTGGAAGGGCTGCAGAGGCAGAGATGCCCCAAGGAATAGCACTCACATGTCGAGCAACCTAGAAAGAGAAACACTTTCTATTAGGATGTAGCCCCAGAATGGTAGCTGAAGGCTGGCCCCGCTGAAAGGGCATCAGCCCATTGGTGGGTTCAGTTCTCCTTTTTCCTGTGAACCAGATACCAAACCCAAAACTCTAAGAGCACAGATTGAATCTCTGAGTCCCTTTTTTTAAAATTTCAAGGCAGAGTGAGAGTGAGCAGGGGAGGGGTAGAGAGAGAGAATCTCAAGCAGGCTCCAGACTGTCAGTGCAGAGCCTGATGTGGGGCTGTAACTCACGAACTGTGAGATCACAACCTGAGCTGAAACCAAGAGTTGGATGTTTAATGGACTGAGCCACCCAGGCGCCCCTGAATCTCGACGTTCTTAACATTCCCTTCTGCTTCCTTCTCCTTCAAGAATGGGGAGATGTTGGTAAAAGGGTACAAAGTTGCAGTTATGTAGCATGAATAAGTCTAGAGATCTAATGTAGGGGTATAATGACTATATTTAATAATAGTATATTGAGCACTGGGAATTTGCTAAGAGAGTAGATTTCAGGCACACTCATCACACACAAAAAAGGGAATTATGTGAAGGGATATGTTAGCTTGACTCTCGTAATCATTTCATTATGTATATCAAATCATCATGTTGTACATCTTAAATAGATACAACTTTTACTTTAAAAGTATATAAATAATTTGTTTAAAACCCTGCAAGGCAGAGGGGAATTATATGACCATAAAGGCTCCAGGGCGCCTGGGTGGCTCCGTTGGTTAAGCGGCTGACCTCAGCTAAGGTCATGATCTCACACCTTGTGGGTTCAAGCCTCTGACAGCTCAGAGCCTGGAGCCTGCTTCTGATTCTGTTGTCTCCCTCTCTGACCCTCCCCCGCTCACACTCTGTGTCTCTCTCTCAAAAATAAATAAATATAAAAAAATTTAAAAAGACCATAAAGATTCCATGCTCTTAAGAACAACATAGAGCATTCTTGGCCATCCCCTGTATATTTACACCCTTTACCAACACGATCTGCTACGCGAGTTCTGCCATGTCAAGGTTTTCCCAGAAAAGACAAGGCCTCACAGATAAGCAAACAAGCAAAGTTCAGCCTAGCGAAAAGTGTGTACAGGGCCGAAGGGAATTGTGTGCTCAACTACAGAGTCTAGCATGACTCAGGAACAAGAAAGAAAGCGTTGAACCCCACCAGGAAAAAGCGGAGGGTGAGTACCAAGATGCTTGGCCTGGAAAGCCTGGGGATAGACTTGGGTTGGGAGGAAGAAGTGCCTTTTGCACTTTAGCACTTGGAACTTTACCACTCTCGTTTCCATCCTGCAGTTAGTAGATGCTCACAGCAACTCCCTGATGCAGGCATCACTCTCTATCTTAAGGTAAGGGCAGTAAACTGAGGTTCTGAAAGTCAGTCCAAGGTCATAGAGTAGGCTACAGAACAGGAAACAATGCCCAGGTCGCTTGCCTCCAGGACTAGGTGTTCAGGTGGAAAGAGGCTGGGGGACCCGCGACTCCAGAGGGAGAAGGGATTAGAAGGGACAGGTAGGAGGAGGCGAAGGGAAGGGGGGTTCTGCGCAGGCGTATTCGCTCCAGCAGAGGCCTCTGAGGTCCGTTACCCGCTGGTGTCTCCAAGAAGGCCGAAAGGCCCCCGGACCAGGGAGCCGGATCCTGCCTGGGAAGTACGTTCTCGGTGCCACTGCAGTGCCTCCGCGCCTGTCCCCTGTCTACAGCCACTCACCGAAGCCCGGAGAAACCTTCCCACTGCGGCCGCCATCTCCAGTGCGCGCGGGACTCGCGGAGCCGCCTGGGAAGCAGAGGAGGCGGGGCCAGGCGGCGGGGCTGGGCCTCGGCGGAGGGGCGGGGCCTGGGCCGGAGCTGGGGCTAAAAGAAGTCCTCCCGACTTTTGCTTCCTCCCGTTGGCTTACCTGTTGGGCGCCTCCGCCCTAGCTCTGAGTAGCAGAGTGCTTGGGAAAGCAACACTTTGTCTCTAGTTGTGGCCCAAATCTAAAAAGGACTAATCCAGGTGGGAAACTAGATATTTAGTTCCATGTTTGCTACTGATTTTTATTATTAACCTGTGTGGATGACTGTTTCTACCGGTTCTGCAAAAGGTCCTTCTTCCTGTTTAGACATCAGGTAGAGCCTTCTGACTTCTGCATGAAATGAAATAATTTCAATGCAATTTTCTTTTTTTTAATTTTTTTTTAACATGTATTTATTTTTGAAAGACAGAGACAGTGTGATCAGGGGAGGAGCAGAGAGAAGGAGACACAGAAACCGAAGGCGGCTCCAGGCTCTGAGTCGGCACAGAGCCTGATGCGGGGCTCGAACTCACCAACCGTGAGATCATGACCTGAGCCGAAGTCGGACGCTTAATCAACTGAGCCATCTAGGCGCCCATCAATGCAATTTTTGTCCATTAATAAGATGAGCGGGTCAGATACATCAAGTTTTTGGTGTTCTGAAGACCTTCGTGATGGTATATGGACTTCCATTTTGGCCTCTCTTCCCCAAATTAGAATTAGAACAAATTTAAAATTTGTCTTCTGTTGATTAGTAAAGACAACTGCTCAGTGGTGAGCATAGTACTTTGAAGCAAGCCCATCAAATGCCGATAAAAATCACACAGAGGCTTTCTGGTAAATGCAGACTCTAAGTGAGTATTTTCCAGAGTCATTCCACTACCAACTTAGTTTCTTGAAACTGCATATCATCTGCATATCGTTTACTATTTTCTTTAAGTTGACTCACTTTTGAAAAACGTAAGTGAATTTATTATTATTATTATTCTAAAGTAGGCTTCACATCAAGCT
This sequence comes from Suricata suricatta, assembly GCF_006229205.1. NCBI lineage: Eukaryota > Metazoa > Chordata > Mammalia > Carnivora > Herpestidae > Suricata > Suricata suricatta. Next base: position 174,981,202 of record NC_043701.1, read on the forward strand.
CAGAGCCCAACATGGGGCTTGAACTCATGACAGTGTGATCAGGACCTGAGCTGAGGTCAAGCGTCAGATGCTTAACCAGCTGAGCCACCCAGGTACCCCTTAAATGAATTTATTTGAAAGTAAATGTTAAACAACTGAAGTGAGAAAATTTGATCACTTGCTATAAGTAGAAAGTAATTAAAATAAATACATTAAAATAAAATGTTACTAAGTATCAAGTAGATACAGTTGCCTGCTGAGAGTCTGAGACTTTTTGTAAAAACAGATACAGAGAGGTGGCTAGCAACATCCTGGCATCGCATGGGATTCTCTTTATGTAATAGGAAGGACTGAAAGAGCATGAAATGGGCAGTAATTTTCTCACCTTGTAACTTGATGTTATTTAGTTTGCTCCTCACATAAAGCCTTTTATACAACACTACCGCAGGAGCGGGTCCCAGCCCCAAGGTTTGGAAAGGACTATCTTAGAAGCAAGAGATGAGAATCAAAAATGGTCTGACCATTTTGGAAAATTCTGTGTCAGTAGTTAGTAAAGCTGAATGTATGACTCAAATAATTTCAGTCCTAGGCATACGCCCAAAAGATGTGTGAACATCAGTTTATCAAAACACATAGGCTAGAATGTTCCTACCAACATTATTAAACGGCACGGAGATGAAGCTACACAAGTGTCCATGAAGCGCAGAATGGATAAGTAGACAGTGACATTATCAACACTGGACAGCAAACATAGTAGTGAGTGAGAGAAGCCAGATGTAAAAAAAATTGACAAGCTGTGGTTCCCTTTACATGAAGTTCAAAAACAGGAAAAAACTAAGGTATAGAGTTTGAAGTCAGAATGGTGGTACCTTGAGAAAAAGAGAATTGGGGGAGGGCAATGGGAGGACCAGAATGAGGTGTGACTAATATATTCTCTGTTGACCCAGCTTAAAGTTAATAGTTGTATTTACTTTGTAAGCATTCATGGAGCTGTACACTTGGGTACTTTTAATGGGCACTTTTAAATGTCATATTCCGGGGCGCCTGGGTGGCTCAGTTGGTTAAGCCTCTGACTTCGGCTCAGGTCAGATCTCACGTTCATGGGTTCGAGCCCTGTGTCAGGCTCTGTGCTGACAGCTAGCTCAGAGCCTGGAGCCTGCTTCCAGTTCTGTGTCTCCTTCTCTCTCTGCCCCTCCCCCTCTATGCTTTGTCTCTCTCTGTATCGAAAATAAATAAAACATTTAAGAAAACATAAATGTCATACTCCAATTTAAATATATATATATAAAAGAAGCAAGGGGCTACAAATTTCTCAACCATTTCCCCTTATTTTAAAAAAATGTGTACTTATCTATTTTGAGAGAGACAGAGATAGAGTGAGCAGGGGAGGGGCAGAGAGAGAGAGGGAGAGAGAGAATCTCAAGCAAGCTCCATGCTGCCAACACAGCCCAATGTGGGGTTCGAACCCATGAACCATGAGATATGACCTGAGCCAAAACCAAGAGTTGGATGCTTAACTGACTGATACAGGTGCCCCCAAGTATTTCCCCTTGGTACCTGCCTTCTCTTTCATCGGTGCTCATAATGTGTTTATGAACAGATGGTTGAAAAGGAAAGGAAAGGGACCGAACTGTTGGAGCTCAAAGTCATACTGTAGTCTGTAACGGGATCTTATTCATCCACACAAAGGAATGAAGGATTGATACCTACTGTAATATGGATGAGCTCAAAAAAGCGTTACGCTGAGTAAAAGAGGCCAGATCCAAAAGGCCAGATGTAGGATTCCTTTCATATGAAATATGTAAAACAAGTAAACCCATAGAAACTGAAAGCAAATTGGCAATTGCCAAGTGCTGGGAGGAGACAAAGGGAGAACAGGATTTTCTTTTGGGGTGATGAAATGTTTTGGAACTACATAGACGTGATTGCACAATGTAGTGAATGTTTTTAGTATCACTGGATTGTATACTTTAAATTGGTTAATTCTAGGGGCGCCTGGGTGACTCAGTCGGTTAGGCTTCCAATTTCAGCTCAGGTCACGATCTCACGGTTCGTGGGTTTGAGCCCCACGTCAGGCTCTGTGCTTATAGCTAGCTCAGAGCCTGGAGCCTGTCTTCAGATTCTGTCTGTCCCTCTCTCTCTGTCCCTCCTTTGCTTGCACTGTCTCTCTCTCTCTCTCTCTCTCTCTCTCTCTCTCTCTCTCTCTCTCTCTCTCTCTCAAAGAATAAATAAAACATTAAAAAAATAAAATGGTTAATTCTATATCATGTGAATTTTACCTCAATTTATTTAAGTTTATTTATTTAGTGAGAGCATGAGCATGGAAGTCGGAGGGCGAGGTGCGGCGAGAGAGAGAGAGAGAGAGAGAGAGAGAGAGAAAGAGAGAGAGAGAGAGAGAGAGAGAGAATGAATCCCAAGCAGGCTCTCCACTGTCAGCACAGAGCCGACCTGGGGCTCTAACTCACAAACCGGTGAGACCATGACCTGAGCCGAGGTCAGACTGAAGCTTTACAGACAGAGCCACCCAGGCACCCCTACCTCAATCTAGAAAAAGAAGAAGATGAAATAGGAACTAACAACAAATACAGAAATGACGCTATGGCCTAGCCCCATGATTTTGTAGATACTGTAAAAACAGGCCCCGTAGCTCAGAGGTTAGAGCACTGGTCTTGTAGGCATGAAAACAGACTTTTAGAGATGGAGAGACCCTCCCAAAGTCCGCAGCTGCTTGGAAGCAGAGGTGGGACCAGAACCCAGAACATCCTCACACCTGACCAGCCAGTATGCGAGCTGGCAAAGGTGAGGGGGGTGAGGAGGTAAAGACAAAGCAAGCGGTGGCATTCTCTTCCCATGTTCCTTAGAACCGGGGTTCTGTGATGTCCACCTCTCCTTTTCTCCAGCCTCTGGAAGGACATGTCTCTCTCCTATTTTATGCACATAGAGTTTAGTTTCCACACTTGGGCAGTTTGGTTCATAACTAAACTTCACTGCGATGCAAACAAAACAACAGAGCAGAGTGGAGTTCCCCCATGATTAGGCTTATTCATCTTGGTTTCAGTTTTAAAATGTAGAAGCTTTAGTTAGGACTATCTCTTTGGGTGGGGCCTGTTGGGGCTTAAAGATAACATTACCTCCGGTCCCTTTCACTGGTCCTCCTCCAGATGCCATTCATCTGAGTGTGGTTCCAGCATTCTCCCTGCCCCCAGGCCATTTTAGCCTTTGGGAATACTGCATTTCCTTTCCTACTTAGGTCCCAGGTAGACCTACTATGTTTGATGACTTTGCATCAATTAGCAATTAGCCTGGTGGCTCAGTCAGTTAAGCGTCTGGCTTCAGCTCTGGTCATGATCTCACGGTTTGTGGGTTTGGGCCCCATGTGGGCTCGGTGCTGTCAGCTCAGAGCCTAGAGCCTGCTTGGGATTCTGTGTCTCCCTTTCTCTCTGCCTCTTCCCAGCTCATAGTCTGTGTCTCTCTCTCAAAAATAAATAAACATTAAAAAAAAAAAGAAACCAAAATCCAAGATCCATCATTTTAAGGGGCATGAAAGAGGAATACTGGTTCAGAGTGTACACCTAGGGTTCAAACCCAACTCTGCCATTTAGTGTTAACTCTCCTGTACAAGTTACCTAACACTGACTGTTCTTCCATCTGTAAAATGGGAGTGATATTAATACCTTCCCCAACGATTATTGTGAGAAATAAGCGAGTTAAATTTTAAAGCACTTAACACACTCAACAGGTACATAGTGAGTATTAGAAGTGTTTGTTATTTTAAATGAAAGAATCCAGGCAAAGTGCTATGAGAGTTTAGAGAAAGAAAGCTCAAGAAGGGTCTCACAGAGGAAAAAAGTGTTATTAGAATAGATAGATTCTGTCCTTGAGGGAGGAATGGGAGAAGGATAGCAGATAGGGGTTCCTGGGTGGCTCAGTCACTAAGCATCTGGCTTCGGCTTAGGTCACAATCTCACAGTTTGTGAGTTCAAGTCCCCCGTCAGGTGAGCTCAGGTCCTGCTTTGGATGAGCCCTGCTTCTCTCTCATTCTCTCTCTCTCTCCCTCTTTCTCTCTCCTTCTCCCTCCCTCTCTCTCTCTCTATATATATATCTATATATAGAAATACCTACATCTATCTATCTGCTCCTCATGGGATTGGGATTAGGGTTTGCCCACTTGTGCCCTCAATCTCAAAAAAAAAAATGGTGACCTTTGTCCCTTTGGTTTTTTTTAAATTTTTAATGTTTTTTAAAATTTATTTTTGAAAGACAGAAAGAGTGCAAGCAGGGGAGGGTCAGAGAGAGAGGGAGACACAGAATCTGAAGCAGGCTCCAGGCTCTGAGCTAGCTGTCAGCACAGAGCCCGATGTGGGGCTCGAACCCATGAACCGTGAGATCATGACCTGAGCCACAGCCAGACATTTAACCAACTGAGCCACCCAGGCACCCCTGTCCTTTTGGTTTTTTATCAGTGTCTACCAACATTTACTGAGAACTTACAGCGCCAAGATCTGGCTGAACACAGTGGTTTCTATGATCTTCACACAACCCTATAAGATTGGTACTGTTTTTAATTCACCATCCTCATTTCATTAGGTGGGGATACTGAGGCTTAGGGAGGTTTAGTAATTTGCCCAACTTCTCACGAGTGGAAAGAGAAGGAGCCAGGATTTAAACTCCAAGAGCTGACTGCAGAAACCCTTTTTAACACAATGCTGTCCTCCGCAGTATTTGTTGAAACATAAAATGCTTAATGAGGCTTACTAGGAAATGCTTGTAAAAAGGTGGTCTGAATCAGATCCTGGGGGAGTATTGGCCATCTGTCCTTCAGTGAAATGTCCCCAAATACTCTGCTGCTGAGACTGATGGGCTCTCCTTTATGTGTTCTGTACTCTCTGTTTTTCTGTCTGAGCAATTCTAGTTGGTTCTACCCTTGAAGTTGATGTTCACAGTGTGGAGAATTGCCTGGTGTTATCCACTCTATTCTCTGCCTTGCCTTGCCTTGCCTTGCTTCTTTCCTTTCCTTTCTCTCAGCCTTTTTTCCCCTTTTCTAGGCTCTTCTGCTCCTGTCTTCCTGCAGAGCTTGTGAGAGAAAGGCACCCACTTAGATGTGACAATCAAAAATGTCTTCAGACATTGCCAGATATCCCCCCGGGGGACAAAATCATCTCCATTTGAAAACCCACCGCTCCAATGGTTAATGACACAGGCTCTGGAGTCACCAGAACTTGGGATCAAGTTCTTCTGTCATTTGTCTTAGAGGGTGGGTTTGTGTGTTGGGCATCAAGCATCCCTTGTGACTAGATCAGTTGCTTAACCTTTCTATACCTCAGTTTCTGCATCTGTAAAATGAGAATAACCACCACATTGGCCTTAAATCATTAACTGTGCAGAGAGAGAGACAATGCATACAGAATGTTGAGGGGAGTACTTGGCATGGAGTTGGGTTGAATAGACGTCAGTTATCATTTTGCCCACGAGCGGACATGCTGCATTTCCAAACAGCGGGCACGGACTTTGAACATATTTTATTTTTCTCAAAGTCATGAAGTTCCTCTCCCTTCTTTCATTCAGGAATGAAGAATGAGGCTTTCGCATAAGCTCTGATCTCCCAGTGTCTCAAAAAAACCTAGATTTTTTTTCTTTTAACTCTAACTCTAAGGAATAAGGCCCCCCATCTACCTGAGAAGAGTCTTAGCTCTGATTAGAAAGAAATCTTGACCATATCTAGGATTGACGCAGATTTCTATTTTACTTGTTGGGTATCCAATAGCTTGGTAGAATTTTGAAAGTACTCTTTGTCAGATGGAAGGCATTAATTTCTACTGTGTTAACTGTGTCTTCATTTGTGTGTGTGTATCTACATTTGTTATGTTTTTAATATATGGTTTAATTTTCATCTTTGGAAAGTATTGCCTTAGGTGGCTTTTTGCCTTTTTCCTCAGTGTAAATCAGGCTAGGACATTTTGTAATTTTTATCTCCAAAAATCTCAGTCATTCCAACGTCATTCTTCACACTGGCATTTTAAGCACGCTCCACAAAGCATTATTGTTTCCTCACACCAACCAGAGGCCCAACACAGCAGCCCGATTTTCAAGTCCTTTGGCCATAGGAGAGGAAGTCTTACTGCTTATCACTTCTTTTCCAAACAGGAAGCTGAGGCAGCTGCCTGTGGTTGAGGAGATTTCCTCAGGTTACACAGGGATTCATTGGCTCGGGGACCTTTAGAACCAAGAACCCTCCAGCGGACATGCAGGTCTCCTGGTCTGCTGATCTGTCTAAAGCCTGATTTCTCTTATCCTAAAATGAAATGAAATGCCCTAGAATCTCAGGCCCAGAGGCCCAGAATTTAATGCAAGAGCCTTCCAATGGTCCGTTCCGAACTGCGAGGTGAGTGGCCTTCAGCCCGCCCCAGGCTGCAGCCAGAGACCTCCCTGCGACAGTGAGAGCCTTCATTCCACGAAAACGTAACCATGACTAGTGTCTAATCACCGTATGGGCACTGTCCCGCCAAGCCTTCCCTGCCCCGCCAAGCCTTCCCTGCCCACCCCTCCCATCCGTCTTCCACGTGCCTAGAAAGCACTGTGCACGTGCCTTTCTCGTTCTCCTCGCTTCAGTCGCATCACCGTGTCATTTTCTGTTGCCTTGGGTGGGTCTTAACCATACTGTGAACTTCTTGGGGATAGAGTGCCTGGCTCATAGCAACCGCTCAAAAAAAAGTCTGTCTTGCTGAGAATGTAAACTGGTATCACTGCTCTGGAAAACAGTGTGGAGGTTCCTCAAAAAATTAACAGTAGAACTCCCCTATGACCCAGCAATAGCATGGCTAGGAATTTACCCAAGGGGTAGAAAAGTGCTGACGCATAGGGACACATGTACCCCAATGTTCATAGCAGCACTGTCAGCAATAGGCAAATCATGGAAAGAGCCTAAATGTCCATCAACTGAAGAATGGATCAAGAAGATGTGGTTTATCTATACAATGGAATACTACATGGCAATGAGAAAGAATGAAATCCAGCCATTTGTAGCAATGTGGATGGAACTCGAGGGTGTCATGCTAAGTGAAATAAGTCAGGCAGAGAAGGACAGATACCATATGCTTTCACGCATAAATGGAACAGGAGAAACTTAGCAGAGGACTATGGGGGAGGGGAAGGGGGAAAATAGTTGGGGAGAGGAAGGGAGGCAAACCTCCCTCTTAAACACTGAGAACAAACTGAGGGCTGATGGGGGAGGGGGAGAGGAGAAGGGGGTGATGGGCATCGGGGAGGGCACTTGTCGGGAAGAGCACTGGGTGTTACATGGAAACCATCTTGACAATAAACTATAAAAGAAAAAAAAAAGTTTGTCAAATGAATGAATAAGCAGTGGCCGACTTGGTGGCCCAAATGTTCTTTCCACACTTGTTTTGGAAAAAACATCTTTTTTCTTCAGCTTTTTCTCACTGTCACAACAAGGACACAAATTGTTCTCCTTAAAGGAAAAAGACAAACTGACCTTGTGCACATTACCAAAAGAGTAGAAAATAACTAAATTCCTCCCTTCTGAGTTTGGGAGAATTTTTGGACGTCTTTGAGGGAAAGGCAAGTGAAAAGATATATGCTATTTTTGATGATGATTAGGAAAATACCCCCCTGGAACCACAAGTCACATTCTGGGAGCTGGGGCTACAGTTAGAGACGGCCAGCATTACTCTGGGTTTTGCTTAGTTCTTCCTCTATGGCAAAAGCCATTCTTTTTTTCCCTCCTTTTTTCATCGACAAGGAGCCCCACATTCAACTCTCTCTTGGGTTCAGGGGAGATGAAGCCTCAAAGCAGAGACATAGCTCCTAGCAAAGGCTTCTTCTTTGAGTCTTAGCCCCCCGCAGCCCCCTGCAGCATGCTGTTCCAGATTGGCCTCTGTGTGGCAGGTGGCAGAGTGATAGAGGGAGCCTGTTGTCCTCAGTTTAAACCCCCTTGGGTTATTTCACCTTTCAGAGTCTGCGGGTCTCCATCTAAGAACACCCACCTCCCAGGAAGCTGCAGGAAGGGGGTGCCTGAAACCAGTAGGCCTGTGGTTAGTTCCTGTTTGCTGGCCCTGTGCCGGTGCCTCCGCTGCCCAGCCCCTGGCACACCTTTGCTTTCTTCTGAAACCTCTCCCCTCCTGTCTTTGTTTCTTCTCCTTAACCTATCCCTCCCCCCAACTTTGGAAAAAAAGATTTTATCTTCTAGAGAAGTTTTAGGTTCACAGCAACACAGAGTGAACTTTCAGAGAGTACTCGTCGACTCCCTGAGCGCACCCCGCACAGCCTCCCGCCACCGATAGCCCACACCAGGGTGGTGCGTTTGTTGCGGGACATGAAGCTGCGTGGACAGGTCATCACCAAAGTCTGTAGTTTACGCTGAGGTGCGTTCTTGGTGTCATACCTCCCATGGGTCTGGACAAATATGTAAGGATACATTTCCATTAACGTGGAATAATTTTACTTCCCCAAACATCCTCTGTGCTCCCTCAGTTCTTCCTTCCTTCCCGCCTAACCCCTGGCCACTCATTCCACCCCCCGCTTTTTAAATGTTTATTTATTTTTTAGAGAGAGAGAAAAAGGGAATCTGAAGCAGGCTCCAGAGCCTGACACGGGACTTGAACTCACTGAGCCGTGAGATCATGACCTGAACTACAGTTGGATGCTTAACCGACTGAGCCACCAAGGGGCCCCTCCCCTTTTTATCCTTTAGTTATTAATTTAAAAATTTATTTATTTATTTTGAGAGAGAGAGAGAGAGGGAGTACACAAGCAAGAAAGGGGTGGAGAGAGAGAGAATTCCAAGCAGGCTCTACACTGTCAGCGTGTGGAGCCCTCCATGGGGTTCAAACTCATGAACCATGAGATCATGACCTGGGCTGAAACCAAGAGATAGACACTTAACCAACTGAGTCACCCAGGCACCCTGATTTATTTATTTATTTTTTTTTTAAGTTTATTTATTTTGAGAGAGAGAGAGTGCACAAGTGATCAGGGAAGGGGCAGAGAGAGAGAGAGAGGGAGAGAGAATCCCAAGCAGGCTCTGCGCTGTCAGTCAGAGCCCGATATGGGGCTCGAACTCACAAATTGTGAGATCATGACCTAAGCTGAAACCAAGAATCAGACGCTTAACTGACTGAGCCACCCAGGCGCCCCACACCCACCCCCTTTGCGGAGCTGCACCTCCAGTCCTGCCTGCCAACATCTCCCCTTGGATGTTCCTTACACCCCGAATACTTAACAAATACAGAACCAAACTCCTGTTTTCTCTCCTCAAATCTATTCCTTGCTGCCTTCCTCACCCCCAACCAGCACTCAAATTGTACACCGATTTCTCTCTACCTCCATGGCCACCTTCTCAGTCCAAGCCACCATCCTTTCTCCCTGGAATTCTCTCCTAGCGTCTCAAGGTCTCCTGGGGCTCAGCGAGGCTCAGTCACATCCATCATCTATCTGTGCTCTATTTCAAAAGTGAAAGAAAACACAACCCAGAGTCCAGGCCACTCCATTGTGTGTCCCTGGAGTCCCTCAGACCCTGTCACTTCTCTGGGCTCCAGAGGTTTCCAACTACCAACACTAGTATCTCCGTGCTGAAGGCTTTCTTCAGAACTGGGGAAGGGCTTGCGCCCATCCCCCCAGGAAGGCAGAAATGAGAGAGACTTAGCCCCCCTTCCTGGCAGCCCGCCTGCCGTGGCCGGGTGAACGGAGTCGCTGTAGAAGCACCCCAGCTCCCCTGCCTCTGGGGTGGGTGAGCTGAGCTTGTGTCCCCGAGCGTCCGCACGGATTAAGTTCTAGTCACCACGGAAGTGACTTAACACACCTTCCCCGGGTGGTTCCCTCACCTGCCTTTCCAGCCCCTCCCACAGAAGCCACTTACATTGGAATCCTCGACTCTGGGTCTAGGGAACCCAAACTAGGACGCAGCACTATAAAAATCACAACACAAAATGCCCTCCCCAGACTGGTGATGGGATTTAGGCAGAAATAGTTATTCTGGATCCGCTCTGGGCCAGGAGTGCTGCTCACGGGAACCAGGTTGAAAGCAGAGGATGCATGCCACCCTTCTTAGCCCCATCGGCTTCTCTCTGTAACGCTAAGTGGAACGTGGTTTGGAGACGCTACAGCCGGCTAGGCCTGAGGACTGACTTTCTCATCTCCCTCTCCCCTTCCCTGAGGTCTCCTAACCCATCTCTCTGCCTTCCCATTTATTCTTCATTCAGCGGCAACAGTGGCTCTTCAAACACCAAGCAGGTTATTTAATCTCCTACTTAGAAATCCCCGATGGCTCCCCGGTGCGTTGGAGTAAAACCCCAATTCGTACAAGGCCCTACGCAGTCTGAGCCTCTGCCTCCTTTCAGAACACACACTAGGCTCCTCCTACCCTAGTTCCTGCTTCAGCCATATTGGTCTATTCCTGCTTTGCCAACAGCCACCCCGCACCCCATTCTGTCCAGCGCAGGATGGGCTGTTTGGTGGGAATGCTCTCCGCTCACATCTGGCGAGCTCCTTCTCCTTATTTAGGTCACAGCTTAGCTGTCATCCTCACCAAGAGGACTTCCTTAAAGACTGTGTGTGTTGGGGAGCCTGGGTGGCTCAGTCAGGTGAGTGTCTGAATTCAGCTCAGATCATGATTTTACAGTGGATGAGTTTGAGCCCTGCATGGGGCTCTGTGCTGACAGCTTGGAGCCTGGAGCCTGCTTCTGAATCTGTGTCTCCTTCTCTCTCTGCCCCTCCTCTGCTCACACTCTGTCTCTCAAAAATAAACATTAAAAAAAATTTTTTTTTTTTTACAAAAGACTGCGTGTTATTCTCTCTTGGCCCTTGTTTGTATCCTTTGTTGAGAAACTTACATTTACAAATACTTTATGTGTTTGTTTGCTGGGTATTTGTTCAGCATTCCCCTGGAACAGAAGCCCGATAAGGGCAAGGACCACTCCTATCTCGTTCATTACTCTGTCCTGAGCACCTAGCACAGTGCCTGGCACATGGCAGGCTCCTAGCCCCTTTAGATGAGTCTGGTTGAAGACCTGGCTAAAAACTCACATACACAGGCCCTTCTGACCTCTTCAGCTGACACCTATTTCTCCTAAATGCCTTGGGCAGCTATCATCAACATAATTCTTTTGGCGATAAATCCTGTGTGTTTGATCACAAACCTCCTCCCATTGCCTTGAGCCATTTTTTGAATCATGTTTTGTGTCTTAATCATTTTTTATGGCTATCTTAGTTTGCAGATTGAATGACCTTTCACTTCACTTTTTTGAAGCCCCTAATCGCTTGAATGTATTTCGTAAGAACAAGGACGTTCTCTTTCATAATAACCATGTTACAATGATCAAAATCAAGGATATTAACAACACACTACTGCCTGATCCCCAGACCATAGTCAGTTTCATCAATTGTCCTAAAAATGTCCTTTACAGCTAGCCACACAATCTTCCCCGCCCCTCCATGATCCAATCCCAAATCACACCTTGCATTTGGTTTTCTGATCTTTTAAGTTTCCTTTAATCTGGCACAGCTCCTCACTCTTTCCTTATCTTCCTTGACCATCACAGTGTTGAGTGGCTCTTTGGTAGAACATCCCTCAGTTTGCTTGTCTGGTATTTCCTCACAAGATTGGGTTGACCCTCATTGACAGGAATACCACTGAGGTGCTGTTGCTCCAGAGTTTACTTAACCAATCTGCTATTGGTGGAAGTTTGTGCTGTTTCAAATTTCTCTCTTTATTATGCTCTTTATCCATCCTTGTAGGCAATCTTTGCACACATTCTTTTTTTAAAACGTTTTATTTATTTTATTTCATTTTATTTTATTTTTGAGAGAGAGAGTGTGTGTGTGAGTGAGGGAGGGGCAGAAGAGGGAGACACAGAATCCGAAGCAGGCTCCAGCCTCTAAGCTGTCTGCACAGAGCTCCACATGGGTCTCGAACCCACGAACCATGAGATCATGACCTGAGCCGAAATTGGACGCTTAACCAACTGAGCCACCCAGGCGCCCTTTACACATTCTTATCTGTATCTTTAGGGTATATTTCCACCCATGAAACTACTATGACTAAGTGTTCTGTGTGTATTTATGATTTTTGGTATGTTTTGCCAAATTGCCTTCCAGAAAGGCTGTGCTAGTTTACACTCCCTCCACAATCAGTAAATGTGCTGGCTTTTAGGTTTTGCCAACACTGGATCCAAACAGTCTAAAACCTTCCTCTTTCAGCAACCTCTGCTTCTCACATCGATGTGTCTCCCACTCTGGTTTCTTGAATGTGTGACTGGTTGGTACCAAGAACCTAAAAGCTGTGTAGACACAGGACTTGCATGCCTCACTCATCTCTGTGATCTCCCACGGCACCTAACGAGGCGTTCTGCCTAATCATCACTCAGTGAATGTCAAAGGAAGGCAATAACAAATGATCGAATGATGACAGCATATGTGTTCATTAGATTCTGCTCTGACAGGCTGGGCAAAAATGGCATCAACGTTGGCACCCCAAATTCCCACCACCAGAGTCCTATTAACCTAGATTAGCAAGGGGTCCAGCCTTTTACCGGTTTCCATTCCTGGGCCTCTCCAGAGCCCTAAAGAATCTTTCATTTTGTCCATATTGATCCTAGGCATGTTCTTCACCTCAGGCAACTGCCCCAGGGCAGACGACTGCACTGGGCTTCTCAGCTCCCTTTTTGCACTTGTTCCAGAAGTTTCTTTGGGCTGCTGCCAGTCTTCTTTCACATAGCTCTGGATCTCAGTGTGGTCACATGGCTTTCTCTCAATTCCCTAGTGCCAGCTAAGACAAGTGATTGTTTTAAAATGAAGGTGTGGGGGGGGGGCGGGGCAGGGAGGCAGGCCTGGGTGGCTCAGTCGGTTGAGCATCTGGCTTTGGCTCAGGTCATGATCTCTTGGTTTGTGGGTTTGACCTCCGCATCGGGCTCTGTGCTGACAGCTCAGAGCCTGGAGCCTGCTTCGGATTCTGTATCCCTCTCTCTGTGACCTTCCCCTTCTCACGCTCTCTCTCTCTCTAAAATAAACAAAACATTAGAAAAAAATTTTTTAATGAAGGTGTGGGGATAACAGGTGGGAATTACAATGCAGACAAAGGCAAAGATAAAGCAGGACTGTAAAACCTCCTGTTCATAATCCTATCATCTTCCTAGCTCCATAGGGACACATTAGGGACCGTTTTCCTCCTTGGTAATATCCCTCCTTCCCTCCCATAGCAGGGATCTGCTCCTATATGGAGCATCATAGAGCTTGCGTCTCTTCCCTCATCTCTGCCCTCCTGCGCCCCTCTCCCCACTCTGGGCTTCCCCAGAAAGAGAATGATCCCCAGCGACGAGCCGCCCCTCTGTGAGGATATCCCTTTAGAGTATGACACAGCACAGTCAAATCCTCACTCTTCCAGACTTCTCCATTCCAGAGTAGGAAGCTGGCTTCAGTTCAAACAACTAAAAGCCCCTCAAAGTGTTCTCGCCAAATAAAAGAGCCTTCTTCCCTCTCAAATGAATTTGTTCCTCCATCCTTTCCACAACAACAACACAACGAAAGTATTTACTGTTTGCTCAAAGAGTTTGTGACTCCTTTTCATCATGGCATTTCAAAAAAGCTGGCGCCAGGTCATAAAGCATGTCGCCCATACGGCACACCTTTCCGGGTTCAAAGCCTTATTATGCGCTCTACTCTCAGCTCTGTTAAGGCTGCTTGGGTGAGGGGTCCCCAGTCAGGTGCACGGAGAACCTGCTTTTCATTTTCCCGAGGGTTTGAGATGCTGGGGCCAGAGGGTGACAGGCTCAGCAGAGGTGGGACAGGAGACGCTGTTCAGTTTTGTCCTGTCTTTGGTTCCCCCTCAAGTGGGACAGCTGACATATCTCAGAGAGAAGTGGGGGTTTTGAGGGTCGTGGGAGGGGGAGGGGAGCTTACGGAGCAATGACCCCCACGTCAGTCAGTGGGGCAGTTTCCTAATGGGGGGGCTTAATGCGGCTTTTTCCTTCAGAGGAGTCCCAGCCCGTGCCGTGCAAAGCCATCTGTTTGCCTGCTGTCCTCTCTTCGACCCCCGAGTGGGTCAACTTGCTGACCTAAGTCTTCTATGTGTTATTTCTTTCTCCTCTCCTCTGCCTCTCCCTTCTGTTCATCTCTTCCCCCCGACTCCTGCAAGACTGCTGGGGCTCAGTAGAAATGCTGCAATTTTTGTATCATTCAAGAAAACCAGGCAGTAGAATGGAGCATTGCTGCATACAGAATCAGGGACTGGTCTTGGAGTCCCAACCCTGCAACTTTCTGGTTAGGGGTCTTTTATTACTCTGGGCTGTAATTTCCTTATACTTAAAATGGGACTAATATTATCTACCTACTTTCCAGGTAGTTTGTACCGTGTTATTCAGCACATTAATATCGTTCATCACCTGCTTTGCTCCAAGTATTCACCTATCCTTGGAATTAACATTTAAACATTTTTTCATGTTTATTTATATTTGCAAGAGAGGCAGAGAGACAGAGAGAGACAGATCATGAGAAGCAGAGAGGCAGAGAGAGAGAGAGAGGGAGACACAGAATTGGAAGCAGGCTCCAGCTCCGAGCTGTCAGCACAGAGCCTGATGCGGGGCTCAAACTCACAAGCTGTGAGATCATGACCTGAGCTGAAGTCAGATACCTAACTGACTGAGCCACTCAGGCATCCCTAAACATTTTTTTTTATTCAGGTAAAATTCACCTTAATGAAATAAAAGTAATCATTTTATTTATTTTTAAAGATTTTTTAATTTTTTAATTACTCTTTACACCCAATGTGGGGCTTGAACTCACAACCCTGAAACCAAGAGTTGCAGGGTCCACTGACCAAGTAAGCCAGGTGCCCCAAAATTATTCTTTTTTCTAAATTTTTTTAATTTTTAAACAATCTTTACACCCATTGCAGGGGTTGAGCTTGCAACCATGAGATCAAGAGTCGTATATGCCACTGACTGAGCTAGGCAGGTGCCCCCAAAATTAATCATTATGTTTTTTAATTTTTAAAAATGTTTGAAAGAGAGCAAGAGTGTACGCACATGCAGGGGGGGGAGGTGCAGAGAGAGAAGGAGAGAGAGAATCCCCAGGCAGGGTCTCCGTTGTCAGTGCAGAGCCTGATGTGGGGCTGGAACCCACCAGCGGTGAGATCATGACCCAAGCTGAAATCAAGAGCTGGTCGCTCAACCAATGAGCCACCGGGCGCCGTCAAAAGTGAACAGTTTGGTGGCATTTAGTACATTCACAGTGTTGGGGAACAACCCTTTTTATTTAGTTCCCAAACGTTTTCATCACCCCAAGATGAAGCCCAGTCCCCATGAGGCAGCTTTCCTATTCCCTCTAGCCTAGCCCCTGACAACCACCAATCTATAGTTCTGTCCCTATGAATTTTCTGGAAATGTCATATGAATGGAATAAGACACTATCTTTTCGCATCTGGCTTCTTTTACTTAGCAAAATGGTTTTGAGGTTTATCCACCTGTATCCATGTACTTCATTACTTTTTATGATTAAATAAAATCATAATTTAATAACTCTATGGATACACCACAATCCGCTTATCCATGCCTCTGCTGGTGGACATTTGAGTTGTTTCCATTTTTTGTCTACTGTGATTGTGCTGCTGTGAACATTTATGTGCAAGTGTGTCTTCTCCCTCTCTGGTATATATGGGAGGATGGGAACTGCTGGACCATGTGTTAATTCTGTTTAATGTTTCAGAAACACAAATTTTTTTTTAGGGAAGAAAAAAATGAATGTTAACAACATCAGGGGTGATGGAATGATGCTATATCTTGGCTGTGCTCGAGGTTATACAAGGATATACCTTTGTCTAAACTCATAGAACGGAACACACACAAAAGTGAATTTCATTTCAAGTTTAAAAGGTAGAAGACAAAATATATTCATTAACTCTTTTTTTAAATGTTTTTTATTTATTTTTGAGACAGAGAGAGACAGTGCTAGCAGTGAAGGGTCAGAGAGAGATGGTGATACAGAATCTGAAGCAGGCTCCAGGCTCTGAGCTGTCAGCACAGAGCCCAACGAGCTGTCAGCACAGAGCCCAACGCAGGACTCGAACCCATGAACCGTGAGATCATGACCTGAGCTGAAGCCGGACACTTAACCGACTGAGCCACCCAGGCGGCCCTCATTAACTATTTTTTTTCAGCCATCTTACTGACCTTTTATTCTTTTTTATTTATTTTATTTTAAATAGTTTATTGTCAAATTGCCTCATTAACTCTTAAAAAAATCATTGTTTCATTTGTTACAGGACAAGATTGGCAATGATAAATATGTTCATCCATGAACAACTAGTTAAATGAGTCATGGTCTAGTCATTCGATGGAATGAATATCCTGCATCCTTAATAAAAACAAGCTTACCTTTCCCCTACTTATTCCCAAAGAGAGGTCGGATTCAGCCTGGAGAGGAGGGGATTCCTTGGAATCCTAGTTGGATCCTGAAGCACTTGAGGGTTGTAGAGCTTGGGATGTAAGTCATGGAAACATTCCCTGACCCAATGATCCCTTTGGGAGCAGAATTCCCTTTGTAGTAGGGAGGAACAGTTTGCGTTGTGTGCCACCTGCCTTAGCCCACTCATGGGCAGATTTTAGGTCACAAAAACGGAACTGGAGGCTTACGGCTGCCATTTGGGGGCTGGCTGCAGCTCTGCAAAGTTCATGCTAGGTGGCATCCTCTCCCCATGGATGGAGGAGACCAGCTACAAGGAATGAGAACTCCACCTGTCAGCTCCCTCTCGAGCTCATGTTTACGGCAGACTAGCCACACCTTTGCTTTTACGGGAGGAGCTCAGGCTGCCCCCAGTCAATTGGGCCAAATTAGACACTATATTCTATTTCACCTCATTGTAAAAAAAAAAAAAAAAAGGCAATCTGTGCAAAGCGTTACAGTTTTTAAATTCCGAGCATTTGACAGATTCCATTTAGCATATAACTGGCTAGCTGGGACTTCAAGGAGGGAGCACCTATGCCCTCCTTTCATTGGGTCAAATATTCACGTATCTGCAATGGCTTATCTTAGGACAGTAGACGCTTCCTATTCATGCCCTGGAGATAATTAGGCCCAGAGTCTTGGGAGTAAGCGAAAGTTTGTTATTGCAGCATTAAGGTCAAAACTGCCGGAGAGCCTCTTTCACGTGTGAGTCATCTGGGTTTAAGGCTCCACATTTTGCATTCATCTCACCTCCTCCTCTTGAAGAAGCGGTCCTACCTTTGCCGTCATGAGTCATGACGGTACCCACAGTTCCACTGTAGGCTTCCGCGCTCCAACAGGCGGACCTGGTTTTGCTCATCCTGATACATGCTACTCAGAAAAAGACCAGAAGTGGTTTTCTTTTTGTTCTTGTTCTTTTTTTTGATGATGCTTTGGATTATTTTCTTATCTGTATTAACAGAAAATCATTGGCTTGTAAGTAGATTACTAGAGAAGAGGCTGTTTTTCCACCTTCCACTCTGAATTAATTTTTATACGGTTGCTGTGCAGTTTCCTTACCAATTTAAGCATTTTCCACGATCTAAATCTGAGTGCTCAGCGCTGAACCAAACAAAACAATGTCCAGCTTTCTGGGCACCGTTTTTGGAGTGAATATCTTGTGTTTCACTCTGTCTGAAAAGTGAATTAAAATCGGTCTGCTTGGTTTCTTTTTTTAAAAAATTGTGTGATCAGTGGAAGTACTGGGCTGATTGCAGGAGACAGCTGAATGTGAGGATGGATATATAGTCAGAGAACCGGAAGTTCCAGGGACGGAGATTGTCCATGACTTTCTGTGATCTTGACCTCTGAAACCCAGAGGCAAGTCTCCTACTTTCTCTTTTTAATCTCTGATCTGGCTGGGATGTGGGGGTTTTGGTAGCTAACTGGAATGGACTCACCGGTACCCCAGAGGCCTGGATGGGGCTGCATCATGCCATATTTGGTCCAAGTCAGCAAATATTGCTATGTGTGTGAGGCCCTCACTAGATCCTATAGAGAAGAGAATTGATGGATGACATAGACACAGTTCAGGCCTTCAAGTAGGGAAGGCAGACACTTACTTAAATAACTCGCTTCCCCACTCACTTATCGGTTGACCTTGGGCAATAGATCTAACTCTCTGAGGCTCAGTTTCCTCTCTACACAATGGAGGCAACAACTTAGTAGCTATTCAGGGCGCAGGTCGAGCTGCTGTGGACATTCCTAACTGAATATGGCACCAAGAAGGAGGCGTTTTGTTCCCACTGAACAAGGCCATAGAAAAGTGCCGGAGTTCCAGGAGCAGAGTCCACGTGCGGCTGGGACCATCATGTGCATCGTGGCGGGAACCTCTTCTCTGAACTTGGGCACAAGAACCCAACAGGTGGGTGTTTAGATGTCTAAAGGTCATCACCATCTGACAACTGCAGGGTGAAGCCTTCCAACACGTTTACAAAGATCATCTGGTTCATCGTGAAACTAAAGGCTGTTAAGGCCCCAGTTTTGCAAAAATGGTTCTTATTCCATTTTGTCTCGGCAGTTTGCCTTCCAGTTTGCTTTCCTTTCCAGGGGAGAGTTCTCCTGGGAAATCACCGCTGCCTTCCCCACAGTGCTTGGCACATGACGGTAACTTCTGAAGAAGGGAAGAGCAAACGGGAGAATGAAAGCACCATCCCCGGCTGTTTCCTGATGATTAGGAAGCTGTGATGCCAGGAAAGCGTTGGAAACCCCAGACCCGGTACGATTCAGAAAGCCAGTTGGATTACTCTGGCCAAAACACTCTGTATTTTAGGACCAAGATAAGTTTGTGACTTTCCTGAATAGTTGATTCCTATTTATGAGAACTCTGACCCGGCATGCAGCTTTATCCATGCAATACAGGTGCTAAAGGAAGAGTGAGACACTCTGGTTCTTTTTTTTTTTTTTCCTTCATGTAACCTCAAGATTTTATTGTCTTCATAATGTAACAAAATATGAAGCTTAGCACTGGATGCCTTGGCTTTCTCTTCTTATCTCCTCCCACTTCAAAGTGCTTGCCTCTCTTAATAGTGCCAGCATTCTCTTAGATCTGCAGTTGGGCTCAAACCATTCAAGCCTCAGCACATTCTTCTTTGTAGTTTTAGCCTTTTCCCGGAAAATCGGCTTAGTGTGCCTACCATAGCCACTCTGCTTCCTGTCATAACGCCGCTTTCCCTGGGCATAAAGAGAACCTTTGCCTTTCTTGTACTGTGCCACTTTGTGGGATTGGTGCTTGCCACCCTTCTTGCAGAAAGTCCAGCAGGTTTTAGGAACTTCACTCACCATGGCTGCGAGAAGGCTATGGGCACGGAAAGCAAGAGAGAATTTGGAAGTCAGTATTTGACATATTCCCATCCCTCTCAGACTCACCCACTTTTCCACTGGGATTTCCATTCTTGTTCTCAGCTAGCAAGATTCTCTACTGATCTGTTGATCTTTGACTGCTCTTTCTCGAATCAAACCCAGTTCTCTAGGAGACTGCAGCTGTTAATGCAGTTAATTGAAAGGAACAAGGCCGTAATGGTGGAATTATAGGGAGCTATAATGGCGGAGTGGAAAACCCCCTTAAGTCTTAGTCACTTAGCCAACTGCCTGCTTTGCTTTCTTACAATACAATTTAAGTTCACTCTGGCAGCAAAACAGGTCAATTGCAGCCAAGTTTTGCTAGCTAGCCTGAGGTAGCCAGAAATTAAGTGCATAGACTCTGAGTCAGACTGCTAGGTTCAAATCCCACGACTTCTACTTCTTAGTTGTGTGACCTTAGGCGATTTATAAAACCTCTCCTAACCTGGTGACTTTATAAAAGCAGGCTAAGTTCTCTACCTCATCTGGATGTTGTGTTCAATGAAATAATCCATGTAAAGCACTTAGCATAAGACCTGGCCCACAGTTGCACCCAGAAAATTTCGCCATTATAATTCCATTCTCCCTTCGGAATGTCCTAATTTCCTCACAGATACTTGAAGTATAACCATTTATTTTGTAGGCAGGATGTATTACCACACAGCAGAGGGAGTAGCTAGGCTTTCACTTACTGAATGACCATGCAGAACCCACTTATTCTCTCTGGGTCTGTTTCACATCTGTAAAATCAGCCAGGACAGGCAGGATTTTCCAGAGTTGCAAACTCAAATGTCTCCAAAGGCCAATTAGATAAAATGAGGCCATCACTGGGGACTTGGGCTGGTTATAAGATAATAGAGTGTTGGAGGGGGTGGTTATGGCTAGCCATAAACCTTTGCTACTCAAAGTGTGGTCCATGGACCAGCAGGATTGACAGAACCTTGGTGTTTGTTAGAAACAGCAGAATCTCAGGACCCACCTCAGACCTAGTGAAACAGGATGTACATTTTAACAAGATCCTTAGGTAATCTGTATGCCCATAAAAGTTTGAGAAGCCTGCTGTGGAGCACAAACTGGCTAAAGGCACTCAACTTTAGTTTTATTTTGTTTTGCTTTAATGTTCAGCCACATGAACTTTGGGTTCCAACAGACCTCAGGCTGTAGGGTGATCTCTAAGATGCTGCCAGGCTCTAAGAGAAATACCCTATCATTAGAAGTCACGGCTCAGGGCATGTGGATAGATAGCCAAGACCAAGCCTGGGTTGCTTAGAACAAATAATTTCTGCAGTAGAAATGCCTAAAAAGTCGTCTGCTCAGCTCCTTGTCTTTTGACAGGCGAACTGTTATTGCCCCCACTCTGCAGGCAAGATATGTAAGGCCCAGGGAGATCCACCGACCCAAATCCTGTCTCCAGGAAGTTGTGGCGGTGGGTGTACGGCATCAGGAACAAGACAATACTGTGTTAAAATCTGCGACCATTCTGGTTTCCAAGGCTTCAAAAGTCTATTAATTCCTGTACATTCTCCAATGTGTAGTAATTGTTCTCTGTTTCTCCCGGCACCTCCCTGCCACTTCCTGGCAGCCCTGGGGACAGGTTTCCTTCTTTTTGGCAGAGAAGGCCCAGAGCCTGGTTTCTGAACGGATATCCGGCCCGCAGGATGCAGAGGAGGCAAAGCCCTCATTGTTCCTTGGGGCCGGCCGCCCCTCCCCCAGTCCGGGGGACACTCCTCGTAGACCAGGGTGACCAAGGGCTTATTTCCCAGGAGTGGGCTGTTCAAAGGAAGCAAGGAAGGGAGGCGGAGAGTAGGTAGATCTGTAGGCTGATGTACTGAGCATACAGCTGAAAGGCGCTCAGAGCCCCAAGATAAATAAGCCTGGAATTTGAAAACATATTTCCAACACAGGCTCCCCGCCGTTACTCATTATTGCTCTCCACAGCCCACTCGGGCGATTCCGTGTGCGTTTTCATAAATCGGAATGTCTGACTGTAATGAGGACCGTGGACTTGCGGGCCCCGCTTGCTGCAAGGCACTTTATTAGCAGAACCGAGCCGCTTCCCACGCTCGGATCCCCCAAGTGCCCACCAGGCGCGCGTAGGCGATGCCGAGCCCTGGGGGGCGCGGTCCGCGTGGACCTGCCGCTGCGCCGCCATTCCGTGGCCACCAGGGGGCGCTCGGGCCGCGCGGCTACCCACGCGGCCACCAGCGCTGGGTCGCCGCCGATTCGCAGACCCCCTTCGCGCCCCTGGAGGAAACAAAGTACACCTTTGTCGGCGTCCCGGCGCGTGTGCGTGTGAGACGGCGCACAGTGGCCGGGCGCAGCGTGCAGAACCCGCCGGGCTGACCTTCCTCCTACCCGAGCACGCCCGGAGGGCTGGCTAGGACCCGCACCGGCTCCTGCCGGGACGCGGCGCTACGCCCGCCGCCGCCGCCGTGGCCTGTGGACTTCGCTTTCCTGGCTCTCGGCAAGGCGGGAAGCGGGCCAGAGAGAGCCCTGCCCCGGGACTATGAGCTCTGGCTCGGCCCGGCCGCCTTCGATTTGCCCGCCAACCTTCGCAACCCCGCGCTCCTAGCCTCCCCAGGCCGCACCCGCCTTGACTCCGGGCGAGAGTCCCGGGGCGGGTCTCGGAGTCCGCGGCCGCGCGCCAGTCTGGCCCCAGCGCGGCGCAGGCGGGGGACTACAAGTCCCAGCAGGCCCGGCCCAGGGAGCGCCGAGACAGGAGGCGCGGCCCGCCTGGCGCCTGCGCAGTGCGGCCGCCCAAGCCTGCTAGTACCACACCCCCGGGAGGGACGGAGGGGAGGCAGAAGCATCCGAGGCATTAAAGCATCCGAGAGAGCCGGAGGGGTGGAGAATGGAGTGACAGAGAAACGCGGAGGGTGGGGGGTGGGGGGGAGAGTGTTGAGGGAGGGGGGAGGGGGGACACAGAGGGAGGAAGAAGCGGCGGCGGCAGCTCCTCGTTGCAGAGGGGGAAACTCCGAGGGATAAGAGCAGGAATAATGCGGTAGGCGAGGCGGGCTGCTCGCTCCCGGCTCCCGGCTCCGGCAGCAGCAGCGGCAGCCCGAGCGGCGGCAGCAGCAGCAGCGGCAGCACCCCCAGCAGTGACAGCCCCGCCGGCAGGCTCCCTCGCTGACCGCCGACTGTCAATGGAGCTGGAAAACATCGTGGCCAACACGGTCTTGCTGAAAGCCAGGGAAGGTAAGAGGCAGGGCGGGTGCGTGCCCGGCGTATTCGCCGCGGGCCAGGGTGCGGGTGTCGGGCGGCGTGTAGGCTGGGGCTGTGCGTGTGCAGGATGCCCGCAGTGAGTTGGTCGCGAGCAGGACACCTCGGAGACCTGCTCTGCAGACGCTTCAGGGTTCCTGCCCTTGGGCTCACAGAATCTGGACTTGGGTAGAGAACGAGAAACGTAGAGGTTGCAGGGATTAGGATGTTAAAATATCCCTTAGTTTCCGGCTCTAACCGTACGGACCGGGCCATCTCGGCAGCTGTTGAAAGGTCAACTGGAAAAGCATTCATTCAGGAAGAGATGGGCAAACATGCAAACAAAATAGCTTTTCGAGTCGGCCCGGGATGGTTCTGTGAGTGTGAATTGGTGTGTGTGTTGGGGCGGAGGGGTGGAATTAGCAGAAGCCAAGTCTTTGCTTGCGCAGGCTGAGTTGATATAGGCTATTGCTGGAAACCATCCGCTGGGAATGTTTCTTAGGGAAATCCCGTCGTGTGGAAGGAAGCCTTTTAAAGGCAAAGTAAGCTGTTAAGGAATTAGCCTGTTCTTAGAATAACGGGAGAATGGCTGTACAAATCACCTACAAAATAATTCGGTATTTCAGAGTTGGATTTTTCCCCCTTTGGTGATGGGAGGGAGAGGTAACTGAATTGCCTGATCTGGGTTCAGTTAAAAAAGAAAGAGAGAAAGGAAGGAAGAAAGGAAAGAAAGAAAGAAAGAAAGAAAGAAAGAAAGAAAGAAAGAAAGAAAGAAAGAGGTGCTGGGTGCTTAGATGCATTTTGGGTGCAAATTATTAGATTTCCTGCATTTATCAGCAGGAAACATCGTCAGAACGAAGTGGGTAAAAGCCTAGGTCAAAGCTATAAACATACACTTTGACTCTTCCTTGAGATGAAAAGAAAAGAAAAGCAAAAGTGGCCCAGAAACTTAGATGCTTCCTAAAATGATTGCGTGTAAACATACATATTTAGGAACACCTGGAATTTATGTAACATCTTTTTTGCCAAGATTTGAGCTCTGGCGTGCAGCCGGTTTACAAAAAGGGGAAGTGGGTTTTCTCTTTCATGGGAGGAGGCTTTATTTGACACCCCTGGTAGAAGGGAGCCTAAGTAAGGTCTTCACTCAGAGGGATACTCAGGGGGCAGCGCCAAAAATGCTTTACCGACTTCATATTTTCATTCACCCACTTTGATGAATGAAGGAAGAATTTCTGGCTAGCAATAAAACGATTCATGTTTACTCAGCCGATTCCATCACCTTGTGGGTCTGTACACACCGTGCGGGTGGGTGATGCCCGGCCCAGTAACTCAACCCGGCGTTCACGTCGTAATTTCGCCGTCACATGTGCCCTAAAGCAGCCGCCTGGAAGGTTTGCTTTGAAAACCCCAGCAGAGTTTAAAATATGCACGTCCGTCCCCGCTCCACTGCCCAGCTTCGGTGGGAACAGATTTGTAGGAGAGGCTGTTACTTGGTGATTTTAGGTTGTAAGGCCAGAGCTTTTTTCTTTTTACCTAACCTGGCGTTTTAGCGAAAAGGATCAAGGTGGGAGCTAGTGGGCTCACCACTGGACTGGGCTGTGCGTCCGGGAGGGAAAGAAGTGGAGAAAACAGCCCCCACACCCGCGCTCGCCGCCTTTGCAACCGCCACCTAGTGGCGAGACGTGGTTGTGTATCTTAGGGCTTGGGGGCTGGGAAAGTTTTCCACCCTCCCTCCGCTCTGAAATTATTTCTTGGGAAATCATTGGATATGGTGGGGCTGGAGGCTTCGCAAATTTCACTGGTCTCTACCCTAAGGAGAAATTCTGTTCTTTAGATTTGCCGCTCTACACATTTCGTTTGCCTAGGTAGGGCATGCTTTTTTCTCCTTTCAGTATTTGGTTGCTTCTTTTAAAATGTTTTGCCTGGACTTGGCAAAGCGCTATCAATTTTCTCTCCCAAATTGGTCTCCCTCGTTTGTTTTTTGTTTTTTGTTTTTTTTTTATCACAGCCTGATATTTTTGTTTGGCAGGTTAACAAATTGGTTTTTTTCAGGACTGTAGGGAAGAGGCTGGAGGCTTATATGGAAGGACTGAATTACAGTGATTAAAGAATGTGCCTTTCACTTCCTTTGCCTTTGGAAGTCTTTTCAATTTCTCTTGGAGAGTTTGGTAGTCATTTCATAGTGAGAAAATAGCTCTGGACGATATCTCTGAAATGGAGAGGGCCTTGCCTGTAAGGAAACAGAGAGACTGACACATGAATGAGAAAAATTAATCACCGACATGGAAGCTGCCTTTTTAAATGTACGTTTCTCCCTGTCTTTCTTATGTTTAAAGAGAATCCACGATTTTCAGTGCTTCTGCTTTCTTCTCACTGGGTCTTTATTAAAGACCTGAGCACATGGGTTCGAGTTAGGTTTTGAGAATAAAAGCAAATTTTTGGGAAAATCCGTTAGTTTAAAAGAGTGACTTCAAGCATATAATTGAGAAGAGAAAAATTTTCCAAATATTCAGAAATGAAAATTTCAGTTTAACGAAACATCTAACATGACATTTATAGTATCTTTAATAATCTGAGTTGTTTAGAATGTTTGAAAGCACTTCTTCCTTGGAGATTCTTGTGAAAGGTTACCGATGGGAAATATAATGGGTGTATGTGAAATGTAATTTAGTTCACTTAACAAAATACATTGTAAACAATTTAAAATGTGGCTTTCAAGTAAAAGTCACATTTGTCCCAAACAATAGAGAAACAGGCCTTGAAGAAAGACAGACACACTTTGGAAATGTTATAAAGGAAATTGTAGTTGTCCATGTTGGTGGGTAATTTTGGGGCCTATCTTTTGTTATTATTATGCATTCTTAAAGGCAGATGGCTTTTTAATTCACTGTAAATTCAAATTCTTACCATAATAAAATATGTATGAGGGGAGAACATGAATATAGCAATAAAATAGAAAATCTGTAAGTGGATTAGAGTAAAATGATTCATTGTTAGTCATTACAAAACAAAGCAAACTAAATGGCACCCTTGTGAAAGTCGTTTTGGAAGAAGAAAAGATAGATCTCCGAAGACCTAGGTTCAAATCTTCAAACCATCCAAATTTGTCTTGTGGGCTGTTTATTTGTCCTGGTCTCATGAGAAAACATTGCCTTGATCACTCTTAGGAACTTCAGATTACCCTGCCAAAAAGTGGTTAAGGAAAAAGAGAAGTTGAGGCTGAGTTCATGCCAGTTTATGGAAATGAGCTAAGTGATTAAGCATTTAATGAAAAGAGGTCCAGACTAACTCTCTATCTGTCTATTTACATTTTAGAATCCCAGAAAATTGGCAAGCAAGCCAGTGTTGAAATAATAGTGAGAAAGAGTGTTTGCAGAGTTCCTTTTGTGTGTTTCTTTTTGGTTTTATTGTTGCAGTAAAGGTTTTTATGTTTTTCTCATATTCTAGATCTCTCGCCTCACTGTTTGAGTGGACAGTGATGAGAAGCAGTTCTGCCAGGGCTCACCTTCCTTCACAGGGCCAGCAGCGGCCATATCTGATCAATAAAGATGACAGAGAGAGTATTGATCATATTTTCTTGCGCATGATCTTAGCAGGCACTGAGCACAGGAACCCAGAAGTTAGAAACGTAATGACGTTGCCATTGGTCACAACTGCCAAAAAACAGAGTATATAGGAACTTTTCTCTCCGATAACTCTGTGACTTGTTGGCCTAGACCTTCCTGGTGAGATAGGAGGCCTGGGAAAAGGTGAAGCTGTGTGCTAGCAGAGTCTAGAGAGCGTAGGAGGAGGGAGGAAACCTGTGAGGGGCAGGCTTTCCCCCAGCAGCCTCAGCGTTCCACAACAGGACCCAAGCCGTGTGCCCCTGGTTCATGATGATGAAACTGACATGTCTGTATATTTCATTATTAGAACACAGGGATGTCCCTGAAGCTTAAGGCTCCTTACTGCCTTCGGCAGGTGTACTGGTTCTGACGCCCCCCCCCCGCCCCCCAGGGCCTTCTTGCTGGACCTTAACTGCAGGGAGAGCAGCAACATTCACCCTGGCGAAAAGCTGCCAGGCCTACTGAGTACAAAGCCGTTGAATAAAATTGCCTTTGATTTTTGTAAGTTTCTTTTCAGTACTGACAACTGTAAGGTCCAGAAACCAAAATCAATGTTTTCAGAAGGCCTCGCTCTCTTACAGAAAGATTTCAAGTGATGATTTTAATTACTCCAGCTGCCTCTTTTAAAAATCGTCAGATAAATGCCCACAAGGCTCTTATCTGTCAGTAGCTTAGCTGCTCCTTGTCAGATTCTAAACTCCAGAAAGCTTGATTTGCGCAGTGCCCAAGTGAATCTTTGTTTAAATGATGTCTGTAAGCTCTCGTAGCGGCTTGCTAAATGACACCCTTTGGTGCCGGGCCGAAGACTTCCCTTATGCCCGTGCGGATTCAGGAAAGGGCTCAGTGTGTGAGCAAATCCACCCGGACCAGGGACTCTTCAGCTCATACCTGGAAGCTTCCAGTGCTCTTGGGAAATCATCCGGACTGCTGGCAACAGTTAAAGTTCAGCCTTGTTGCCAATATTATTTGCGGCTCAAGGTAAAGCATAATATCTAGACTTTTTTTTTTTAAATAAAAAAGTCTTATGGTTACAAAAAGATAACGGTGCTGTCCGTGGACCATGCAACCAAGAAGAAACCTGAGAACACAATGGGAGGTGACTACAAACAGGTGACGTGTAGAGAAGGAATTCTCCAGTCCTGTCCCTCCAGCCCCCACAGCTCGTATCAAAATAGAATAGTGAAGGTAAAGGGTTTTAAGATGTGATTTTAAATGATTAGAATGGCTCATGAGGGCTTAGATAATAGGAGTGATTTCTACTTTAAAACGCATTCGGTTCTATTTCAGGGAAGAGTTTTATTTAAAAATATCCTAACGATTGAAAAGATTTTAATCAATCAATCAAGCTTCTTTATTTTTTATTTTTTATTTCTGAGAGACAGAGAGAGACAGCACGAGCAGGGGAGGGTCCGAGAGAGAGGGAGATACAGAATCGGAAGCAGGCTCCAGGCTCTGAGCTAGCTGTCAGCACAGAGCCCGACATGGGGCTCGAACCCACGAACCATGAGATCATGACCTGAGCTGAAGCCGGACGCTTAACCGACTGACCCACCCAGGTGCCCCAATCAAGCTTCTTAACATTTATCTTTTTGGGGTGAAGACCATGTTGTTCCATTTAGTATCTTCTTAAAAAAATTTTTTTTAAGTTATTTAATTTTGAGAGAGAGAGAGAATAAACAGGGGAGGGGCAGAGAGAGAGGGAGACACAGAATCTGAAGCAGGCTCCAGGCTCTGAGCTGTCAGCACAGAGCCTGGTGCGGGGCTCAAACTCGCAGACTGTGAGATCATGACCTGAGCTCAAGTCGGTCGCTTAACCAACTGAGCCACTCAGGCGCCCCTTCCATTTAGTACCTTCAAACACTGGAGGACACACTCCATCTTGGATAAATCATGCTACCTTTTTTCCCCTAAATTTATTTACTTATTTTGAGAGAGAGCGAAAGAGCACGAGAGCACGAGCACACACACTTGAGCGGGGGGGACAGCAAGAGAGCGGGGGAGAGAGAATTCCAACCAGACTCTGCACTGTCAGCCTAGAGCCCTACGTGGGGCTCGAACTCATGAACTTATGATCTGAGCCAAAATCAAGAGTCAGATGCTTAACCAACTGAGACACCCCAAAATCATGCTACCTTTAAGTTTTAAATTATTTTTTAATAATGTGCTATATTTTATATTTTTATAAAATGTTTATTTTTGAGAAAGAGGGAGGGGCATGAAGAGAAGGGAGGACAGAGACCCTGAAGTGGGCTCTGCAATGACAGCACGGAGCCTGATGGGGGCTCCATCTCACGAACTGTGAGATTACGCTACCTTTTAAAAAGAAAGCAATTGTTTCCTGACTAGACTGTCACCCCACGTGCACTCCAACCATTGGTTAGCCAATGGCTAAGAAAACCATTCTTAAATTGTCTTCTGCAATTCTTCAGAGTAAAATCACTCACTCATTCACTCATTCACTCATTCATTCATTCAGCATCTGTTGTTTAAGGACCCAATGGGAAGATGTCAGCCTTACAGAGATGCTGCTAGAGGTGGGGTGGACAGATGGAATTGGGCCTATCACATTTTCATCTTAGACTTTTTAAAAATGTATTTATTTATTTTGGGAGTGAGAGAGAGAATGCACTAGCAAGAGAGGGGCAGAGAGAGGGAGAGGGAATCCCAAGCAGGCTCCACGCTGTCCACACAGAGCATGGTGCAAGGGCTCAAACTCAAGAACTGTGAACTCATGACCTGAGCAGAAATCAGAGTCCAATGCTCAGATGACTGACCTAACCACATGTCCCAAGTCTTAGGCTTTTTTTTGTTTATTTATTTATTTTGATAAAGAGAGAGAATGTGAGATTGGGGAAGGGGCAGAAAGAGAAGGAGAGAGAGAATCCCAAGCAGGCTTTGCACTATCAGCACAGAGTCCCATGTGGGGCTCGAACTCATGAGCTGCGAGATCATGACCTGAGCTAAAGTCAGATGCTCAACCAACTGAGCCACCCAGGTGTCCCTCGTCTTAGGCTTTTAAACCAGTAGAACTAGATTTTCCCTCCCAACAACTGAAGTTGATGGTGGTGTGGTGCACGTAGCTAGGTTACTATATTGACTTTGCTGTTCCTAGAACTTGGAACTTGGTCCTCAGTAGCCTGAGGGACCAAAATATACACTAAGGATAATTCAAAGGTCATATTTGGGGGACAGACTGACATGAGAAGGATAACTGCTAATTTTCCAAGACACTGTGTTTCCTGCAAATGGAAATCACTCAAAACAATGGCAAGAGGACCATTTGGTTGAGAAATGACAAGATCCAGGAGGAAAAGTGGCGTCCCGAGGGGCCTTCCAGGTGGAACTTTGGACCGCCAGCAGTGGCCTGGGGGGTGCTGATGGACCGCCGTTCTGGAGTGACGATGGATGGTGGAGGCCGCCTTCCTTTCTGGCTTTTGTGGAGACAGGTCTGAGCATGTCCTCTGATGCAGCCTGTCACCGGCAATGACCTGAAGGCTGGAAGGCGTCCAGCTGTCTAACTTGGTGTACTGTCCAAACATGGTAGCTGCATGTGCTGTTTGCATTTTAATTAATTAAAATTAAAAATTCAGTTCTTGGGGCGCCTGGGTGGCTCAGTCGGTTGTGTCCGGCTTCGGCTCAGGTCATGATCTCACAGTTTGTGGGTTCAAGCCCCGTGTTGGGCTCTGTGCTGACAGCTAGCTCAGAGCCTGGACCCTGCTTCTGATTCTGTGTCTCCCTTTCCCTCTCTGACACTCTCCTGATCGCAGTGTCTCTGTCTCTCAAAAATAAATTTAAAAAACATTAAAAAATTAAAAAAAAATTCAGTTCTTTTAGCACACGAACCACATTTCAGGTGCTCAGTAGACACATGTTGCTAATGGATTGGTGCTGGACCGCACAGATCCAGAACATTCCCAGCCCTGCAGAAAGCATGTTTGGATATGGCTGCTCTAGAGTTCTCTACACATTCGATTGAAGAGGGCGAGAGCCCCTAAGTCCGGGACGTGAAAGCTGGGGGGAGGCAAAGGAGGGAGAGCAAGGGAAATGGGAGGGTGTGGAGAAGAGAGAGGGAGCGAGAGGCAGGGAGGGGAGCTGGGGGGTTAGAGATTAGGACTGAGTCACTTCGGAGAAAAATGTAGTTCAAGGACACTCACTCAGATACTAGTGGTGGTGATGGGCCCGTCGTATCTGTCTTTTGTCATATCTTGTTGAGAAATTTGCCTAGATTGAGCAACTGACTTTGCTGATTCAAATTAAGTGCGTATCATAGATACAGGGTTGTTCTGTATCTGTGTACATATGTTCCTTCTTGAAACTCCTGATGCAAGTTTTAAGGTTTCTTTCTTTCTTTACTTAGAGAGAGAGAGAGAGAGAGAGAGAGAGAGAGAGAGAGAGAGAGAGAACATGCCTGTGGTGAGTGGGGGAGGGCCAGAGAGAGCCAGAGAGAGAATCCCAAGTAGGCTCCACGCTATCATCATGGACCCTGACATGGGGCTCGATCTCATGAACCATGAGATCATGACCTGAGCCAAAATTAAGGAGTTGGACGTTCAGCCAACTGAGCCACCCGGGTGCCCCCTGAGGATATTTTAAAACAATCATTTTACTAAGAAAAAAAAGTTATGTGTACAGTAAATCCACAGAAGGAAGGGGGGGAACCCCAACAACCCAACTCTTTCTATTGACTTTAAGAAGGTGTTTTAAAATGAGGTTGAAAATAGGTAAACCTATTTAGAGGTTTAGAGCTTTCCATTTCTTCTGAACAGGACAGATTGAAATAAGACCATGAAGGTGTGAAGAACTCGCCATCTTTGTATCTGCTTTAAAACGATTTCGTCTTAGAAACTGTTGCCTGTGAGATTTGAAAGATGTTAAAGATAGCCCAGTTAGAGCACTTAGAAAGCAGCACAAGCGTTGGAAACAATAAAGCAGTTGCCGTTCTTGGTTCTTCGGTGTCTGAAGCAGGGAACTCTATTTGAAGTTGTGCCAACGGGTCCACTGGTAACATCCTCCTGACAGAAGCCAGCAATAAATTAGGCTAATTTCCACGGGGCCTGCCTTGTCTCTAGGAATTTGGGATCTGTGGCATATCAATCTTTTTTTTTTTTTTTTGAAAGGCATCTATGAAATGGACCTGAAGGACAACTTCCGGGTAATGCACAGAAAGCAAAAGAAACAGATAAGACCGTTGCGCTGTGGGGAAGTGGCAGAGGCCGTGGCGGCAGTGCCTTGGCTGCCCCGAGCCGTCTCAGGTGGTCAGTCTGTTCTCCACTTTCCAGACTAGAGGTTACCCCGGTTTAGTAGATGGGGAAACTGAGATGAGAGCAAGGTCCTCGCTTGAACCGGGGACTTTCATCGAGAGACCTTTTTCCTCCATGTCACGTAAGCCAAAGAACCCAAACTCATGTCTCAGGGCGGTATGGTTTCTAAATGTAAATGCCCAGGACGCCTGGGTGGCTCAGTCGGTTAAGCTTCGGACTTCGGCTCAGGTCATGATTTCATCAGTTCGTGAGTTCGAGCCCCTTGTTGGGCTCTGTGCTGACAGCTCGCAGCTTGGAGCCTGCTTCGGATTTGGTGTTTCCCTCTCTCTCTGCCCCTCCCCTGCTCATACTCTGTTTCTCTCTTTCTCAAAAATAAGTAAACATTAAAAAAATTAAAAAGTAATCAATGTAAACGCCCATGAGGTTGCAATTATGAAAGAGAAAGAGAGTCTCTGTCAGATTTTCTTGACAAAGGCAAACTGGGACTATAATTGCCCTCACACATCCTGATTTCAGGTCAATGCCAGTTGGATGAAGCAATTCCTACTAGGTTGTGAATGACTACTGATACGTGAGGTCTCACATTAGGTGTTTCCATTTTGTTTGTATGTTTGTTTGTTTATTGATTTAGAGAGGAGTGAGCAAGCATGAGTGGGTTCCCTCACTCATGGGAGAGGGGAGAGGGACACCTCTCGGCTCAGGTCCTGATCTCACCGTTGTGGGACTGAACCCTGTGTTGGGCTCCATGCTGAGAGCTTAAGGTTCTCTTTCTCTGTCTCTAAATAAATAAATAAATAAAGTAGAACTGTTTATCAACTCAAATGAATCCGGGATTGAGGAGGAGGCTACATGCATGCACACAGGGCTGTGTTCCTTTCTGGAGCCCCATTACTGGTGTTCTTCTACCTGCATTTTCCTCCCTCCCCCATCCCTCCCCCGTCCCTCACACATCCCGACGGGACAAATCGAAGGAGCAAGGTCAGCCTCTTGGCATCTCATCCTGGCAGGGTTTGGAGAGAAACTTGAGCAGCCACAGAATTGCCCCTCAGGGACCGGGTGTTAAACCAGATGGGCGGTGGTGAGGGTGTGCCGTTTGCCAGCATGCTACTCCCTTTCCTTGGCAGAGCTGACGCATGAGCGCTGGGCAGGCCAGTTCCTGCTGGCATTTGCTTACCACCTGTGGGTCACGTCTGCCTCACACGCCCCGCTTCCTAGGGTGCTTGCTCCCCCCTTGGGAGATCCTTGCCTCAGGCGCCCCTGTTTGATGGCACCTTAGATGTGTGCTCAGGTCTCTGCAGTTTTTACTTGATGAAAAGGTAGGGGGCAGGGGTGGGGGAGGTGGGGGAGCCCAGCAGAGTGATTCCTATGCCAGATTGCAGGGCAGCCCCGTCTCTGTCCCAGAGAGAGTGTGTAAAGCAGCCTTTTTCTTCAGAAAAGCTTCTCAGGGTTAACTTCTTTCCATTTTTCAGTGGTAAGCTTTAAATGTTTGCATTCAGAAGACATTAACGTGTGTGTGTCTGTGTGTGTGTGTGTGTGTGTGTGTGTCTGTGTTGTGTTAATTTAGCAGCTTTACTTTCAAAGGATCTTTGCAGCTGAGAGGGTCTCTTCCTTGGGCGTCCCTGTCCGACTTTAGATGCTGGGGACGCAGCCTGATGTCACTGCCTGGTGACGAGGGGACTGAAAGTCAGGCCTTTGGTCCGCTCCTGCAGAGCCGGTGAGCCTCCGAGCTTAGCCCTCTCTGGAAGGGAAGGAGGGTGCAGGATAGAATTACCCCGCTCCAGGACCGAGAGAACCCAGCCAATGTAATTGGTCTGCATAACTGATAAAAGGTCTTGAGAAACGTCATTGGAAAATGGAATTCCATCTTGGCAAGGGTTTTACGCCACTTGTGAAATGAAAACAAGCCGGAGGGTCAGCAAATGGCCCAGGAAAAACAGCTTGGTAATGGCTGATACAGAAAAGTGTTCTGCTTCGTCTTGATGTTATCTGCTAGTGCACTCAGGGGGAGCTTGTGGGCGTGTCCAGATAACATCTGTGAGAAGGAACTCCAAGCTCTAGGAAAAATGGGGGGTGGGTTGGGGACAAAGAACTGGGCCCCGAACTTGAATGGCAAAGAATGTCTTAGGATCCAACTTTTCTCCAGCCTAGAGCTGCTGTAGTCCGTGTGTGAGCCTACAGTCACTGATGAGGGTGGGTGTCTGTCGATGAGTGCATGCCCGGGGTGTTCAAGAAACCCTTGATGGGTGCTCTGAGCTGCACGGAGGAGAGGGGGAGAGCAGAGAAAGTACGATCTTCAAGAAATGGCCTTGATGTCACAGTAGATGGTAAATTAGGAAGTGATTCAACGTGGTTAAGACAGATTAACTAAGGGTATAGGGCAAATTGGAAAATGTTTTCCAAATGTTTGTCTTAACTGTGAAAAATGTCTGGCAAACGCCCCCACCCCCCTCCCCAATTTTTTTTTTTAATTTTTTTTAATGTTTATTTATTTTTAAGACAGAGAGAGACAGAGTGCGAACAAGGGAGGGGCAGAGAGAGGGGGAGACAAAGAATCTGAAACAGGCTCCAGGCTCTGAGCTGTCAGCACAGAACCCGACGTGGGGCTTGAACCCACGAACTGTGAGTTCATGACCTGAGCCAAAGTCGGACGCTTAACAGACTGAGCCACCCAGGCGCCCCCCCTCCCCAATTTGGAAGGGGCTTGTTTGTTTTGGAAGAAATAAATATTTGCATTAGATCAAAACATTTGGGGCAAACAGTTCTCCCCAGTTATGAGGCTCTGTGTGGGTAACACTCATACCTTTTTTGGCTAAATCGAAGGCACCTTAGGACACAATCTTCACATGTTTTTCACATCACCACTTGAATGAGGCTGAGCAAATGGAAAGAAAATAGGAAGCCAATGATCCTTCCAGACTAAGGAAAGGCTGGTGGCCCGCCCTGTGATGGATGCAATCATTATAGAAAAGTCGCCTTTCTGCTCATGGGCAAAGAGGCTGGATCCAATTAAGACAAGGAAAACGTATGTTAACTTGGAGGAAAAATTTTCTAAACAGTCAATTCTGTAATCCTCTCCGGAGAGGAAGAGGCCGGGCATGGCGGGGCTTTATGGCTGATGCCAGGCCCTGTGATATATAATAATTAGCAACCACTGGTGACTCTGCCGCACACTCATTCTACAAACCACTAACCATTGCTTGGGATGGGGCGCACCGAGCCTGGATACTCGCCCCAGATGTCCTCCCATCAGTAGTATCCAATTAGAGGGATTTCGAAAATTAAAGCTTAATTCTCTATAACCTATAACAGAATATAAATTAAAGAAGGACAAACCCGATTTCCTCAGTGGTTCTGTGGGTTACCAAGGTGAAGGCTAGTTTCCGGGTACGCCTCAAGGGCACTTCTCAGTTTACATGTTGGTAACGATTGAGTGGCTGATGGCTGTGTATCACGGTGCCTGGGATCCTCACCAGGCTTTGTGGCAGCTTGGAAACATCTCAGGAATGAATGCGAGGCCGTCAAGGATTTGAGAGGCCTGTTCAGAGTCGGCTGCTTCCTGGGCGAGGGAACCTGTGCCTGCTTATCATTTCATTCACCCAGCGTGGGCCTTTGCGCTCTATCTGCCTTAAATATGGGAGCTTGGGGGTCCACGGAGGCAACATTCGGACGGGAATAGCCCCAGCTTGGCTTCTGCGTCTTGCCCAGGGTCATAAATCCGGCGTCTGGTGCCTGTTTCCTGCGTACTTGGCATGGTGGCAGGCTCCCAAAGGTGGATAGGCTGAACAATGGAGGCTCCCATCTTTCTAGAGGAATCATTGAGAAATTATAAAGTCCTTTGTGTCCATTGTTTTATTTGATCCTTATAATCCTGTGAGTATGTTTTATTCTTCCCCATTCTTGTAGATGAAGAATCGGAGGCTCAGAGGGGCGAATGACTTCCCACAGAGTACTCCCCTCGCTCCAGAGCCTGGATGCACCACCACGCCCCGTCTCCACGCCTGACACTCTTTCTGCCCTGTCACAGCTGCCGCCCTCAGCACCCTCACCTGCTATTGGGAACGTCAATACTAGCATATATGAGACACTTGCAAACGAATCCAGTGTGCAGCTGTGACTCACCATTAACTAGAAGTCATTGTATCTAATTTTTAAGAGTCAAAAACATTTTGTTTCACAGACAATATACCTGTTTGCTAGAGAACATTCAAGCAGCCATGCAGAACATCAAGAAGAAAGTCAAAGTCTCTCTCTTCCCATGTGTCCCAGCGACTGGTTCCCCCCATCAGAGACAGTCACTGTCCGCACTTAGGTGGACATTTTTCCCGGCCTCTGTCCGTGCGTACGTGAACATACACATACACTTTACACAACGGGCGCACTGCGCACACGCTGTTCTGCAGTGTGTTCAGGCCACAGTGCGTTGTTGAGCTTCCGCGTACCTGTGTTTATAGTTTCCCATGAAACGGATGGGTGTTGGGCAAAATGGTGAAGCACTTTGGAAACCAAGTGTGAGTGTCATTTCAGCGAAATGCGGAGTGGTTTTCTAGCAAACCCCGAGGGGTAATCCGGTTCTGAAGGGGTCTGTGTCTTTGTCTTGGGCTAGTTTAATAGTGTATTTAACCAAGCACCTATAGAGGGCCATTTAGGTTTTACGGGTTTTAAGTGTAGGAATATCCTATATGTTGTACAACATCTTGATACACTTATTTGAAGACTCTTAGTTAGCATGTGGTTTACCTAGGTGAGGGTTCTAGGAGTCTCACCTTGAGAATCAAAAGCACAAATAAAAACAGTATAATACAAAACAGGGCGCTGGTCCTGCCTTCCTTCTCTGTCTCCCTTCAAGAGAAGCTTGGCATGAGGGCAGATTGCAAAGCCTCGCGTCTTCAGTATTTTTGTAACTGTTGGAGAGAGTGACCGTTTCTTTCTAGAGGCTTTTGTGGACATGTCTGGCTCACACTTCAGTGCTCGCTGCTGCGTGGAAGCAGGGGGTGACCAAACTGAGGGGCTGCCCGTTAACTGGATAATTAGTCTGTACATGGCTGTGGGCTCACGGTCATCTCTGTCAGGGAAGGGGTCTGAGGACCAGAGGAAGCCCACGCAGAGTGCGGTGCCAGAGCAGAGGCAGTCCCTAGCACAGGAGTGGTCCCCAGCCAGGTGGCCCTCCGGGGCCGTCCCGCAGCTCTGCTCCTGATTCCCAGGCTGCATTTGTTCCCCGGGGCTGCACGGTGCCACTGTACGGACAGCTTAGAGCCACAGAAATTCCGTGTTTCACAGTTGGAGGGCGGATCTCCACCTCGAGGTGCTGGGAAGCATCTGTTCCAGGCCTCTCTCCTGGCTTCTGGTGGCTTCAGGCACTGCTTGACTTTGTAGATGTTCATCTTCTTGCCTGTCTTCAGACTTCTTGCCTGTCTGCCTCTGGGTCCAGAGTTTCCCTTTTTATAAGGACACCAGTCAAACTGGATCAGGGCCCTGACTAATGACCTCATTTGAACTTAAAGCTTTTTTTTTTTTTTAATCGACACATAGTTGACATGCAATATTATATTAGGTTCAGGTGTATTGCATAGTGGGTCAACGTTTATATACATTACACACCGACCTCATTTTAACTTAATCACCTCTGTAAAGACCCTGTTTCCAAATAAAGTCACATTCTGAGGTTAGGGTTTCAACTTTTTTTTTTTTTTTTTTTTGGTGGAGTTGGGGAGACACAATTCAACCCATCACAAAAAGTCCTACCCGTGATCTGAGTCAGAAGCTCCTGGGCAGTACTAGGAATTTGTATTTTACGGTCAAATGCTCTACCCCTGAGCTATACCCCTGGAATTTGTATTTTAAAAACTCCCCAGGATTAGCCCGGCATGGGAAGCCCTCTCAGAGCCGTTCTGACTCTCTGCTGAGCCTCTGCGCCGACCCAGCTCCCCACACGGGGCTCTGTCCTGCTTCCCTGGCCATTGCTTCCTGTCCTCTGCTCAGATCTCTCTGGTGTTGGGAAACTCCCACCCTCTCTCAAGCAGCCCAGCCTATTTCAAACTGTTGAAGGAAGAAGAGTATTTATTAGATGGGCTTCTTGCTTTCCCCATTAAATGGAAAACTCTCTGAGCGCTGGGACTGGGGTCTTTTTTCTTTCCGAGTACCGCCCCCCGCCCCCGGGCCTCACTAAATGCTACTGGAACACCAAAGTCTGCAGTCGACGCCGGGTATGCTCGGGACATTAAGTCCTGGTTCCGCTCTTTGGAGGCCTCCGGAAGAAATGCACCGCCCTCTGCTGAGCGGGGCCCTTCTAATATTAGAAGATAACTATCAAATTGAAACCAGAGCCCCCCGCCTCTAGGTTCCCGGGTCGGTGCTTTCCTTGCTCATCACATTCAGGTAACAGACAGATTCAGCCGACGATCAGACGCTGTTAGCGGATGGGGGATATTGTATTGCCAACATCTGGCCGAGCTCAAGGACATAGCCATTTAATAACGTCCCAGAGGTGGGGGCAAGACACCCACTTTCTTTCTTTTCTGGGTATATTGGTATGTTCTGTTGCCATTAAGTGTCTTAAGCCAAGATGGTTCTTTTTTTTTTTATTATTAATAGTTCATTACCAAGTTGGTTTCCATGTAACACCCAGTGCTCTTCCCCTACACCTGCCCTCCTCCATGACCATCACCCCGCTTCCTCTCCCCGCCTTCAGCCCTCAGTTTGTTCTCAGGATTCAAAAGTCTCTCTTGATTTGCCTCACTCCCTCTCCCAACTCTTTTCCCTCCCTTTCCTTTTCCCATGGTCCCCTGTTAGGTTTCTCCTGTTAGACCTATGAGTGACAACATACGGTATCTGTCCTTCTCTGCCTGGCTTATTTCGCTTAGCATGACTCCCTCGAGGTCCATCCATTTTGCTACAAATGGCCAGATTTAAGCCAAGATGTTTTAATTCCCCTGAAAGGTCTCTCAATGCCTCTCGCAAAAAGGTCGAAGGGGAAGGCAGAAGGTGCCACCGATCTGCCGTGTCCGCCGTGGCACGTCGCTGGACCTCCCTGAGCTGTATAAACGTCCCTCTTGCCCAGGCGATTTCCAGAGTTCCATTTACCCTTTGGATCTGAGAAGTTGCTGGGAGTCTTTTCCACTGATAGTAATTCAGCTGCAAGTAGTTCACAGTAAGATTCAGCGTTTATGTGAGAGCAGCCAGTACACATTAAAATGAAAATTACTCCAAGGAAAGAATTAGAGCTGGGAGGGGTTACATGTGTCCTAGAAACAAACAGGAAAAAGCCCCACCGCTGCTAATTTAACTGATGCCTGCAATCTAAGAAAGGCAAATGCATGCTTCTAGTGTATTTTTTTTAGTGGATTATAGAAAGGAAAATTAAATCAAAAGTCAAAAATAAAGATTTTGATTGCTCTTCACTGTATTATCTTAATACACAGCCTTCCTGGAAAGTTAAAAAATACACGGTGTCCCGTCTGGCCAAAGAAAACAATAAGTAAATATTGTTGAGAAAATGTGAGAATTTTCCATCTTGATATGAGTGATGGAAACATGGTTGTGGAGACCTGGAGACACCCGCAGGGGTTGGAGGGAGATAAGCACTGCCTACTTTTCAAGGCTTGTGGTTGCAGACAGTGTGGTCACCCCCGGGGGTTAGAATGGGAATGGGCACCACTGAGCATCCTCACAGGCTCCTGGCAGATCCTGACCCACTTCTCCATTCGCCCGCAACGTTTGATCTAGAATCCGCCTTATCTTGACTGGCCACACAGATTTCACAGTCTAGGAGGATGCTGACAGGCTTGGCGGTTCTCTTTGGCTTCAGTTTTCTATGGCTGTAGGTGACAAAAGGTGAGTTGGCAATTTGGTAAATTGTCTGAGGTCACAAAGCTAGTAACTTAGCCCCTCAGTATCTTTCTCATCACGTGAGAACAATGCCCTCATGATTATAGAGACCAAGTGCAGAATATAAATAAGAGAGAAGGTCTAGATACAGAACCAAGTGTAGGTAAAACTTTAGTATATAATAATGGAAGCATTTCAAACGAAAGGGGAAAGAATGGTTTACTCAGGAAACAGTGTTGAGGTCATTGGCTCATGAATCACTGGGGAAGACATAACATTGGATTCCTACCTTGCACTAACTAAACAAATTATAGATGAAGATTTAGATTTGTAAGGAATGAAACTATCAGCAATCTAGAAGAAAGTGTAGGTGAATATTTCTTACAGTTTTGAGGCGCAATCATAAGAAATAAGGCTGGCATACCTGACAAGGCAAAAAAAAAAAAAAAACCTCTGACAAACGAGATCATAACACCAATTGAAAGTTGAGTGACAAACTGGGATCATAGCCTTAATATATACGATACTTTGAGAGAAATCAGAAAGAAGTGGAAAGGCCTGGAAAAGAAACTGCCAAAGAACATCAAGAAATATTTTACAAGAGAGAGAACAGCTAGGAAAGAAGCTATATTGATTGTACAGGAGTCTTGGCTGTGAGTGACAGCAATCCAGTGTGAACTAGTATTGGCACGTGGGAACCCTTCTGGGGGGAAACCGGGGTATCTTCCCTTGTCAGGGAAGGGTGGGAAGTACAGGGACCCAAATGGCCTCAGAACCCCTGTGACCTGGAACTTGAACACCAGGAGTGCTCTCTGTCTCGCTCGTCTGCTTCTCGACCCACCGGCCTCCTATTTTCTCACTACTGTCTCCGTATGTGGGGGAGCCTGGCGTGGTTTCACATCTTACAGCTTCCACCAGTAGAGACGGCCTGGTATTTTGAAAAACTCGAAGGAATGACTCCGATTGGCCTGTGTGTGTTGGTTGACTGCTCTGGAATAATTAATATAGATTGCAGGCATCAATTCTTAGAATCTTAGACTGAAGGCCATGGGGTGAAATTGTAAGAACATGGTGGATCTGGTTATAGCTAGAGAGGATGAGCGTATTAAGTGGGGACGGGGTCTCTAGGAGGGAAAAAGGGGGTGTTGCTCAGACAGGCAGTGTATAGGAGTTCACTACACATGAAAAGACGCTCAACTCACCGTAAAGAAGAACCTTGTGTATATGCAGAATTTTAGAATGGCAAAAATGTAACACGTTGATAAGGAAGGGACCTTGTGTATATGCAGAATTTTAGAATGGCAAAAATGTAACACGTTGATAAGGAAGGGTGGGTAGATGGGTTTTTTCAAACACTACACTCCCTTTGTTGATATGAGTGCAAATCGATGTCTTTCTCAAGGAGTCTGATACTATGTACATCAAAAGGCTTAAAACTTTGACCTTGAAATTCCAACTCTAGGATTTTAAGAAAAAAAACAGTGTACAAATGATACACAGAGGGTTATAAATGGTAGAGAGTATTTATGACAAAAATTGGAAACAATTTTAGTGACCATTGGGGGAGGATTAAAAAATGGATTTTGGGATATTCAAATAATAGTCTCATATATAGCCATTAAGAATTATGGCGATCTGGGCGGCTGGGCAGCTCAGTTGGTTAAGCATCCAACTCCTGATTCCGCCTCAGGTCTTAATCTCACGGTCTGTGAGATCAAGCCCTGCGTCAGGCTCTACATTGGCAGTGTGGAGCCTGCCTGGAATTCTCTCTCTGCCCCTCTACTGCTTGCACGCACACACACACACGCATGCATGTGCTCTCTCAAAATAAATAAATGGACTTAAAAAAACAAGAATTACGGTGATCTATTCTTATTGATGTGGAGAAATGATCATGAGGTTAGGATAGCCTGGATTTTGTAGACTGACCATGAGTATATTTATAATTGGAAAAACAAGGTATTTCCATTCGGAGAAGGGAGGCTGGCAGTTAGTACCTTGTAAATGTAAGTCTGCTTGGTGGGATCATAAAGAAATAAAAGCCTTTTAAAAAACAATGCACATTAGGCTCTCTAGATCTCACCAAGGGTTTTCCTCTTTAGCATTTTAGGGAAGTCATAAGCCTACTCTAGCCATCTTGCCTAGATGAGTCTTGAAATTTCTCCTGGACCCATTTGTGGACTGACAGGCTTGCCAGAATCTGTGTAATAAATGTCTTAGCGCATCTCCACATTTTTTTTTTTGACTCTGCTAAAATGGTGAATTTGTCCTTCAAGGATGAATTTGATTTTTGGGAAAAGCCTATGTTCCTTTATTGTCGGGTTTGGTGCCTGAAGAAGGTAGCCCCCCTGGGTGACAGTTTTAGAGGTGGGGAGTCCCGGGCAAGAAGGAAGAATGGGAACCTTCCTAGTGCCCTGGCCAGGGTTGGGATTTATTAAAACCCCTTAGGGCATTTGCTTTGTCAGGTCAGATTTTTCTACTTGCACAGGCATAGTATGTTCGCTTTAATGGTAAGCACTGTCACCTGCTTCTTTTATCCTCATGTAATAGTTTGTGGGAGGTGAGCATTTTGATTCTTATGTGACAGGCTGGTGAAGAGAGAGACACCGTGACTGGAGACGTGTAACCAGGGATGTGCCCAGTGCGTACGGGATTTCTGTCAGCCCTATCAGGTAACCCTATGACTAATGAGCAGGAGTACTTGGGATGCACAAAGTCGGAGTCACTTTCACTCCTATGATTCAGCCACCTCTCGGGTGTAATACACTAGTAGAGGTGCTTCAGGAATGCAAAGAGGAAAGAGACTGCTCCTCCCTTTTGGGGAGTTCTGATCTCCTTGGGGAGGACAGGTGCGCGGCCACCTACACTACAAGGTAGAATCTAAGTACAAAGACAGTCATGATGGGGGGAGATTCGTGAGGTGGCATTTGGGCTGGGCCCTGCAGGCTGGTGGCTGATAGTGTGAAGCTGACTTTGAAGAGCCCCTCTGGGCTGCTTTGTAGAGACGTATTTTGCATTACAGTCTGATAAGTTAGGGATCACTGTCATTTGCATATAACAACCCCCCAGAGGCTAAAGTACTTGTCCAAGGTCAAAGGGCAGGTAAGTGTTGGAGCTTGGATCTGACCCACCAAGCCCCACTGCATGAGGTTACCTTGTGGAGTGTGGCAGTGGGGACAGCAGAGCCAAAGGGTGGTGACGTGGGGAAGAGCCCGCGCTAGTGTACCTGGAGCTGTCGTAGGGGCACACGGAGCAGGGAGGCTGGACCATCATACGGGGAGGTCTCTGAATGCCAGGCTGAGAAGTAGGGAGTTAAGGTTTTGGCAAAATGGAGCCACTGAGAGTTTTCAAGCACAGGAGGCTAATGCTGGCCGAACTGGAAGGCACTGAGTCTGGCAGCAGAGGCTGTGAGGCTGCAGGCGGGGCCCAGGTCTCGCTGAGCAGAGGGGTGGCCAGTGCAGAGCCTTGGAGGTGAAGGTACAGCAGCGGCTTTGAAGAACCTGGGAGCAGATGGCCTTGTTGTTTTTCCCTGCCCGGCACCAGCTCTTTCTTTTTCTAACTGCACCTCCCTTGTGCTTTGGGGCACCACCTCTCTTCCATATTAGGTCCTCAAGGTTAGGTAGGGCTGACTTCTCATTGGCTCCATGGATGAGCATGGGACCCAGCCCTGGCCAGTCAGAGCCCCTCTTCCTTTCTCTCCCCCCTACTCCTTCCAGGGTTTAGGGATGAGGATGTGATTCACGGTCCATAAAGGGCTGCTCTTCAGCTTCTGGGGTTGCCAAGCTGGTGGAAGTGAAGTCTGCAGCTGCTGGTGGCCGTTGCCTGAGAATAAAGACAGAGAGAGACAGAGACAGAGAGAGAGACAGAGAGAGAGAGAGAGAGAGCGAGAGCGCGCGTGAGCTCAACACATTATCTGATGTTTGGTCTCCTGTGGTCCAGCTGTCCCAGGAGCCAGATGTACTAACCTGGGCTTTCTGTGTGGGGGAACCAATAATTGGATGCTTATCAGTT
This sequence comes from Suricata suricatta, assembly GCF_006229205.1. Lineage (NCBI taxonomy): Eukaryota > Metazoa > Chordata > Mammalia > Carnivora > Herpestidae > Suricata > Suricata suricatta. The sequence continues at coordinate 175,024,412 of NC_043701.1, forward strand.
AAGGGGCCCTGGCTCATTCAGGGTCAGAAGCCATGTCTTTAGGGGACACCTGCCTGAAAGGGCCCAAGAAGGCAGGCCTGGAGGGGTGGGATGTGAATCAGGAGAGTGTGACCTGAGTCCAGGAAGGCTGGCGAGCATTTATCCCAGGCTTGGCCTGAGCACAGGGGCAGGTGCCTTTGATGTTTGCCACAGACAGTACAGTCCCCAGCCTGGCTGCCCTTGTGGGACTCTAGTTATAGAAAAAAAAAAATCAGGAAACAGGTAAACAAACATGCTGGTCACCATGGAAATGTAAACTCAGAGTATTAGGAACAATAGCTCTGTGTGAGTCCGGAAGTGGATGTAGGCTTTGGTTTCATCCCAAACCTGTTTCCTTGCGGGAGGCCGGACAAATCCACAAACTCATCATATAGACAGCTTCCCCCAGAGAAGGTGACACCTCTCGTAAGCCTTGGTTTCATCGTCATTAAAATAGCTATAAACTTTATGTAGCGCTCTCCTCACAACCGCTCTCTGATACCAGTCCACAGACGAGAAAAATGGAGAGCGATTCCTTAACTTGCCCAAAGTCACAGATACTGATGAAAAAGGCGAGATTTGCACCCAGGCCTCAGTGTCTGTGACCTTTCAATAGCCACGTTCCGCTAACCTCACCTTGGTGTTCAAAAATTTTTGTAAGAGTAGTTAATACTTCTACTAAATAATATATAGCATTTGTGTTATTTTATCGAATCTTTAACCACAGACCAATGAGGTAGGCATGTCTGGTTAATCCAACTTTACAATGAGAAAGGGAGTCACCGAGAATTTAAGAATCCTGCCCATCTTCACAGCCAGTAGGAGGCAGAAATAGAGTTTGAGGTTATGTTTTCCGATGGATTTGAGATGCTGATGTGCCTTATTCTGGAAGCCCAAGATGGGTGTTAACTCTAACTTCTAAATCTGGCTCTCATCAGTTGTGATGTTTTTCATGTGTAGATTATTTTAAAGAAACAGATCAGGGGAGCCAACGTTGTGGACAGAGAATAACAGCAGCTTGATCTGTCGATTAACATTGGAAAACCCTCTCCCGGGATTCACTGATGTGTCAGTGATTGGACGGTGTTAAAAAAGCAAGGGAATAAGCTGTGAAAACAAAATCACACCTTTAAAGTGGATGCACATTCGTTCCTTGGTGAAGGAGAAACCAAATGTGCTGCTGCTGGCGGGCTGGCGGGGCTGTAACCGCGGCCGGGGAGTGGGAGTGGGAGTGGGGGGCGGGTTTTTTTCTCTATTGAAGGCCCATTATAAGACACACTTGGGCTGCTTCAACTCCCCCAAACTCGCGAATTGGTTCGATAACAAAAAGCATGAATCATTTGAATATGAAGATGCAGGAACATCTGCCTGAGTAATTTCTGACACTTTTTCTTTCTTTTTGAAAATATGTTATTTTGGGCATTTGTTGTTGGAAATTAAAGTGGATTTGGGGACTGGGAGCCTATAAACTTCATGAGGACAGGGCCTGGCTTACTATGTATTGCTCTTTGCCATGTGTCTGTATACAGTAGGTCTCAATGAATACTTAAAAACATTTTTTTTAATGTTTATTTTTGAGAGAGAGAGAGAGAGAAGAGAGGGAGAGAAAGTGTGAGCTGGAGTGGAGCAGAGAGAGAGGGAGACACAGAATCCAAAGCAGGCTCCAGGCTCCGAGCTGTCAGCACTGAGCCTGATGTGGGGCTCAAACCCACAAACTGCCAGGTCATGATCTGAACTGAAGTTGGACGCCTAACTGACTGAGCCACCCAGTGCCCCTCAACGAATACTTTTTGAATGAATGATGAATTTAGGAACGCCTCGGTCCGGCCCAGTCCCTCACGGCCCAGGCTCTCACGACCCTGCCAGAAAGGGTGAAAGTCTCTTTCCTCTAGTACAGGAGGCGATGGAGCCAGCAAGAGCAAGGAAAAGGCTCCGGAGGCCTCCAGGCCTGGCTGTTCCCAGAGGGTGTGGGGTTGGGCATTGTGGTGATCTGCCCGGGGAGACCCTGTTTCTACCCTCTGGGACCTCCAGGTCACCTCCAGCCTCAGCCGTGGGGAGCTGCCTTCATTAAGAGCTAACTGTGTGTTGGTTACACATGCGCCGTGCACTGTGCTGAGCACTAACCATATTCTCACCACTTTCCTGTCGGTTTGCTGAAATACATCGGTTTTCCAGAATAGCGCTTCTCTTTCACCATTTCACTTTCTGTTATAAAATGTATTACTACCTCCACACACAGCCCACAGCTTAGGATGCTTTATTTACCCTTACTTACAGAAATCCTATGAGGATTGTGCTGTCATTGTCCCATTTCACAGATGAGGAGATTGAGGCTTCAAAGGAGAAGTAATTTGCCTAGCATCATGTGTCTTCTAAGTTGCTTAAACCAAGTAAGGGGATATGACTCTTAAACCTGCTTTTCTTCTCTGCTGGGGTTGCTTTGAGTTCCGGACGGAAGGTACACATGTTTGTTTTGTAGGATTATTTATGCAAGTTACTGGTTTTTGCTCAATCACGGGGGCCGGTGAGCTGGTTAAGGGCTTTAGGCTCAGTGTACCTTGTATATTTTTATTGGGAAAAGGCCACCACCCATCATATTTCTCTTAGATCTGTTTCAGCAAAGCCTCTCCTAGGCTGTAAAGTGTATTTCTGTAAAGTGAGCTCATGTAAAGTGAATTACAGTAAAGTGAATCCTATTTCCTGATTGGTTTCCTTCCTAAAAAATAAGATCACTCCCAGAAGTGTCCCAGGAGGCGTGGGGGTCTGGGATCCATCCGCCTTTGGCTGCATGGTCACCCCACGCCTGCTCTCCCTCGCCCGCTGGGGTGTGGGCACTGCCCCGGCACTGTGTTCTTTGGCACAGATAGTGCCGGTGCCCAGCAGCACCCGGGCCCTCGCTGTAGCAGAGTTTCTTTACCATCTAGGAATTGCCGGTTGTTCAGCCCACACAATATATTAAAAATTAGAAAAATTTCACATAATGTTCCTGATTTAAGATTTCTTTTAGAAAATTGGAAGTTCTAGGGGCTCCTGGGTGGCTCAGTCGGTTGAGCATCCGACTTTGGCTCAGGTCACCATGTAGCGATCCGTGGGTTCGAGTCCCACGCCAGGCCCTGTGCTGACAGCTCGGAGCCTGGAGCCTGCTTCGGATTCTGTGTCTCCCTCTCTGTCTGCCCCTCCCCGGCTCACACTCTGTGTCTCTCTCCCTCAAAAATAAATAAGCATTAAAACAATTTAAAAATTTTTTTTAATGTTTTTTATTTATTTTTGAGAGACAGAGAGACAGCGTGAGCAGGGGAGGGTCAGAGAGAGAGGAAGATACAGATTCCAAAGCAGGCTCCAGGCTCTGAGCTAGTTGTCAGCACAGAGCCTGATGTGGGGCTCAAACCCACAATCGTGAGATCATGACCTGAGCTGAAGCCGGACGCTTAACCAACTGAGCCATCCAGGAGCCCCTGAAACAATTTTTTTTAAATAAAAAGAAAATTGGAAGTTCTGGCAATATTACAATTGAGTATCGGTTATCTATTTTGGGGCAGAGTTCCAGGCTCTCCAGTTCACCACAGACCACCCTTTTCCCTCTTGCCTCACACTCAGTCCTTTCTGCTCAGTTATGTCACCTGGCCAACCCCTGGGCTGGGGCCCCTGTCCTTCTCCATAGTGTATTTGCCTTGTAAACTTTAAGTAGTGTAATAAGAACAAGTTCCCCTTAAAAAAAAAAAAAGAGCAGTTTGCAGGCACAGGGCTTACTTAAAACACGGTTTCAGCAGGCACTGATTTTGCTCACTTAATGCTGAGACCGGGCAAGAACCTTGTATGAATCCCCAGCACTAGGAGTAAGTTGGAACCAAGGACAGGGCGGGCACTACCCGAGTCTCCGGGACACTAAGTGGAAAGGCTTTCTTTAAAGAAACGAAAAGTAACATACAACGCTCAGTGATAGAAGCAGGATTCAAGGGGCAGACCCTTAAACTTCAGGGGGGGACAGAAGGAGAGGGAGCCGGGGACGGTGGGTGGGGTGAGGTGTGTGTCCCATGAGGACCCTCCACAACAAAGGAAATGCAAGCAGGCGAGCTGGGAAATACCCAAGTATAAGCCTGAATGATGCTGTTTACAAGTCCTTACAGGAAAGACTATTATGGCGAGCTCTTAATGGGTTGTCTGTCTGTCAAGGGGAGGGAGGCTGGGGCAGGGGAGGGGCTGGACTTTTGATGGAGTGACTCTAAGCTTTGCTTCTTGTATTTCCTGTCTTTCCATTTACAATCTGCTTGGGGATTAAAAGGCTCCGGGAGGGAGGGTGCTGAGTGAGGGAGGGTGTGTGTGTGCGTGTGTGCGTGTTGTGAGTGCGTGCACACACACACGTGTGATTCTGTTTCACGTTCTGGGTATTTTCTAAGCCCAGAGAGGGTTTTCTGGTCTGCCAAGGAGAAGACACCCAGTGCAGGCAATGGAGGCTGAGGAGATGATGGGTGGGAGGGTCAGATGTTATCGGTTTCCGGGGTGAGTGTGGACTAGGAGGAGGGGTGCCTGGCCCTGAAGATCTCAGTTAAACTTTGGACTGGCTCACCCGGGGAGGTGGCATGATTTCCTCTGGAGGTTTCGAATAAAGAGCAGAGATTCAGTTCCATCTGGAATGCTGGGCGTGGCCCTGCCTGGCGGCTGGGATGGACCCAGCGGTCTCCCCAGCCCTTTGTTCTGAGACTAGACACCCCCCCACCCCGCCCGAACCCACCCGAGAGGGTTCTGGGACCAGAAAGGGTCAGACTCAGCACAGTAGAATTACTGCTGGAAAAGAGAAGATCCCAAAAGCGGGATCCTCTGGTTTCTTGGGCGACAAGCGAGGAAACACCCACTTCCTGTTAGAACCTGTGGAGTCTGCAGGGACTGGGCTCCAGGGTCAGCAAGCAGAGCAGAGCACGTCGTGCCCTTGGTTCACAGTGGCCTGCATGGCTGTTCCTCTCCCAAGGCCTGACGTTAATGTAACCTAATTCAATTTGCTGTCTGCAAGTGGTTCGCCACATTCTCGTGGGCTCGGATGAGAAATAGCGACCCCCCTGCCCCCCACACAGAAAGAAGGGTGATCCTATGGCTGGTGTCAGGATTAATAGTGTCTCCTTTGTCCCCTTTCATCCTTAAAAGGGTCCCTGTTTGGACAATAAATTACATAGCCAGCCTTCCGTGAAAGACCAGAAGAATCTCCGTAGAAAACTGTTTGGAGAGGGGGCTTTTGGAAGATGTGATTTCCTGTTTAAATATATGTGTGTTATTCCTTTTTGTAATCGAAATGACATTACAGCATTTAGAGCCTGACTTCTTGCAGGAGAGAGAGGAAGGAAGTTTTATAATTGAGAAAGCTCATTAAACAAAAAAACCAAAAAAGTAAAATGAGATAAAAGAGCCGGAAGCTTCCCAGTTGGGGGCTGTAATCAGGCCTGAGCCTGATGGAGGAGGCTCGGGGCTGCCCTCTGTCAGCACGGGGGCAGGCCCCTGCGGAGTAAGGGATTGAAAGGAAATAGGACACGAGGGGTCCAGGACTTGATGCTGCACAGGAATGCGGACTTCGTTGGAGCCCAGGGGCCCTGAGGTCAGAGGGAGCCGTCAGGGCCTGGTGTCAGGCCCTTCAGTCCTTTGCTGGGGACCCTCAGCTCACCCTTGGCCATGGTTGAGTGCAAGGGTGGGAATTAGGACTTGAAAACAAAACAAAAACTAAGCTCCACTTACTTCTGTTAAGAGAGAAACTGAGGCATATGACAAAATTTAAGTTTATGCGAAAATTGATTCAAGTCAGGCAGTGCCAGATGGGAAGTGGTTAGGAAGGTTCCTCTGGGAGCACCAGGGGCAAAGACTCAGACAGAGAAGGTCTGGGAGCACAGAAAGACAATTATTTGACTGGCTACAGCCTAAAGCCTCATTGGCGGTTTGTGATTGGTTGTCCTTAGCATTTCATTTTTATAACCTTGAGGCATTTACAGACTTAGGTTCCGGCTTGTCTACTAGACTGCCACTCAATCTGATGGCCTCCTCGGTTAGTTATTTTAATACTTCTTAGGGGGAGTGACCCGTACCAAATAGCCTCAGTTTCCTCATCTGTAAAGTGGGGGAGGTACCGCCACCTATCTCCAGAGCTTCTGTGAGGACCAGATGGAGGAGAGCGAAAGACGTCAGTAAGCTGGGAAAAGCCATGCCGACGTGAGAGGATGGCTCCGTGGCCCTTGGGTGGTCATAAGGACTGGTGTTTCCTCTGGGCAAGAGGGGGCAGTAACACTGAGCACCTTCATGTCAGGGACATGGGACAGATGCCCTTCAGTGCACTCTCTCCCCAGCCCTGTTAGCAACTGACGGATTCAACGAGGCTTTGCCAGAATGTTCAAGTAGCTTTTCTAACCTACATCTTTCTTCAAGTTCTGTCCCACAACTGTCGCCCACAAACTTCGCTGGGAACATCTTTTGCCAAGATGAAGTTGGCATAGCTGTAGAAAGAGGCAGCGTTACGTATGATTGTGAAAAATGACGCAGCGGCTGGCACATGGGATATATTCGTCCATGCGCCCACCTCCCAGCCAGCAGTTGCGGAGCCCAGCTCTGGGCCCAGGCACTGCGGTGATCGGGGTGGCTCTAGCAGGCATGTTAACTGCCTTCATCCGAAACTGGCCTCCCCGAGGGACTGACCTGCGAAGAACACAAGTAACTTACAACCTGTTAAAGAAACAACGAAGACTAAGAGACCAGCGACTGAGCCCTACGTGGAAAAGTTTTACTGCCACATCGGGAGCCTGATGGCACAGGGTCTCGGCTGTGAGGGATGAGGTCTAGGAGAGGAGAGAGGGGGCTTTGGTCTTTCATGGCCAAATGTCTTGGCGCTGTTTCACTTCGAGACGGTGCTCCAGGTGAGCACTGGGCCCGGCTGGTGAGGCCTGGGCTTGTCGGTTAGGTGGGTACGCGGCTAACTGGAGGTGGTCTTCTGCGTAACGGGCTGTCCATGGCATTGTGGCACTCCTTTGTGTCCACCACACAAAAGGTGTGACAAGTCAGTATTAAGGCACTCAGTGACTAGGGCTGGTACCTGTAGCTGGGTGGCCGGGTAGGAGTTTGCCCCATCTGGCAGTGGGTTATGTACCCATTAAGGATGAACATGATTGAGATAATGTAGAAACATGAAAAATAACACGTAAAGTCTTCAGTGCAGGGAGTACAACGTGAAACGATCACAGTTGTAGTAGTCAGAAACGCTGTGGCCGTGAGTGACAGAAATGCGAACGTGTCTAGGAATCGAGGGGTATTCCTGGATTTCTGGATCCAGGGATTCAAACACCGTCCCTGGGGGTTTTCTGTCCCTGTCTCTCAGCTCTGTTGGTCTCTCTTCTGCTTACTTCTCGGCTGGTCAGGAGATCTAGCACCTCTCAACAATTTCAGTGCAAAGAGATCCTCTTTTTGGAAAAGCAGCAGGAGTGGCTGGAAAAGATTGTTTTTGGTGACACCATATCACTTGCCTGTGTGGTGGCTGGAGCTGGAGGGAGGGAAGGACGATGGGGACCACGTGGAATGGTTGATAAAGAAGCAGTGCCAGGTACGTGACCACCACGGTTGTCCATCTCAACCGTGTCAGAATAAGGCAACTGCTGGGGGACTGAGGACTCAGCAGTAACTCATATGTCTGGGTGGCAGGAGCCTGGATTTTAAAATTGCTTCCGGTGACAAAAATGACAGTGTTTAAATGAGAATAATCGGACCCAGAATTGCCCTTCCTGTCACATTATGATTGGGGCCAAAATAGACATATGCTTTTAAGCCTTGATCCGGTAATCCATGGGTTAGGAAACTTTTTCTATAAAGAGTGAATAGTAAACATTTTAGCTTTATGGGCCATGTGGTCTCTGTTGCAATGACTAACCTCTATTGTTTCAGGTTTAAAGGAGCCATAGCCTATACCTAAACAAATGGCAAGGCCGTATGTCAATAAAACTTTGTTTTTAACAGATATCAGGCCCGATTTGGCCCACAGACATTATCTTGTTGACCCCTGATACAAATATCCAAAAAACTTATATTCCATTAGACCATAGACACTGCAATAATTTGCAAACCACGTATCTGATAAGGGATTAATATCCAAAATATAGAAAGAACTCCTAAAACTCAACAGCAAAAACCCAAATAACTGATGAAAACATAGGCAAAGGTCTTGAATGGATGTTTCTCCAAAGAAAGACGTACAAATGACAATAGGTACATGGAAAGATGTTCACTGTCACTCATCATTGGGGAAACGCAGTGATACATCACCTCGCACCTGCTGGCACGTCCATCATCAAAAACAAACAATAACCAGTGTGAGCAGGAACGTGGAGAAACTGGAACCCTCATGCCCTGTTGGTAGGAATGTAAAATGGTGCAGCCACTATGGAAAACAGTGTGACCGCTCATCAAAAAATTAAAAATAGAACCACCGTATGATCCAGCAATCCCTCTTGTGGGTATTTCTCTGAAAGAATTGGAATCAGGACGTGGAAGAGATAATTGTACTCCCAGGTTCTTTGCGGTGTTATTCACAACAGCCAACAGATGGAGCAGCCTGGATGTTCCTCAAGGGATGAGGAGATTAAAAAAATGTCATATGTACACATAGTGGAATATTATTCAGCCTTAAAAAAGAAAAAAAATCCTTCCACATGCAACTGCATGGGTAGACTTTGTGGGCTTTATGCTAAGTGAAATAAGCCAGTGAAATAAGGATAAACACTGTTTGATTCTACTTCTATGAGGAATCTAGTCAGATTCATAGAAACAGAAAGGAGACTGGTGGTTAGTAGGGTCTCGGAGGAAAAGGGAAATGAAAAGGTGCTCTTCAACTGGTATAAAGTTTCAGTTATACAAGATGAAAAAGTTCTAGAAAGAGCTTTCCAGCACTGTGCCTTTTTAACAGTCTGTGTTATACACTTAAAAAATGGTTGGGGCATCTGGGTGGCTTGGTTGGTTAAGTGTCCGACAGTTCATGAGTTCGAGCCCCGAGTCAGGTTCTGCGCTGACAGCTCAGACCCCGAAACCTGCTTCCGACTCTGTGTCTCTCCTCTCTCTGCCCCTCCATGCTCATGCTCTGGCTCTCTCAAAAATAAACATTAAAAAAATTGTTAAGAGGATAGATCTCATATTTTTTTAAATCACACACACATATATAAAGTGAATTGTGTTAACAGTTAATTTTTTTGTCTTTCATGTGGCTGGGAGGATTTGAAAACATAACCTTGATCCCATCACAAAAGCAATTCAAAGAATTAGAATTGCCCTGTCCAACGGAGTAAGCAATGTTCCGTCACAAGGTAACCAACCGAGGATGTCGGTCATGGTCACATCGAAGATACAGCATCTAGAGGCCACAGCAGGAGAGTCTGGTTCGAACACTGGCCAGGTTGCTCTGTCTTGCCGATTTGGGCAGGGCATACAATTATGTCAAGAATTTGGGATTAGTGTGGCATGTGTAGTTGATGCTCCCTCCTGTACCCTCTGGACCAAGTGTTGTTTAGGATTGAAGACATTCATGGTTCGGTTAACAGAACGGCCTCACTGTACTGATGGGAATGTCACCTAAGAAAACCCTTCTCCTCAGATTTGCTTTTTAGCATCTTCAGACTCCTCTCCAGCCAGCTGCTGTTTTAATGGGCACAGAAGGACCCACTGGGGTCTGCTCCAGATCTGAGAAGGAGTCTGGGGTCCTGGGGTCAGAGAGGGGATTCCAGACCCTCTTATTTTCTGCAGATGTGAGTATCTGGTGCACAGAGGCAGCCTGGAATGCAGGGGCTCTGTAACCACCCCGAGGCGTCATCCACACCAGGGCTGTCGCACCCAGGCCAACGAAAGGCGGAAACTCTGAGAACATTCCATTTGAATAAGATGCGTTTTTAATAAAAAGCAATGGAAAATGGTAAACCTGGCTTGAGGAAAGGGAATGTACTCTTTCATGTAAAACAAACAAACAAAAAATGTGACTGTGGGAAGCATCCAAAAAAATAAGATGACCTGGAGGCTGGATTTAAAAATTGGCACCGAGGGAAATCTCATTTCCCCAGTCCACGACTCCCCCTTCAGATGTGCTCATGCCAGTGGAGCAAACCAAAATAACTTCATAAATTAAAGTTTATGCAGGCAAAAAGCTATGCCTGGAATATCACACACCAGATGAAAGCCTTGAAGCCTTTGTTTACAACTGACATCCTTGGCTTGAAGGTTAATGGTGTCTAGGGGAGGTTAGGTTAGACACAAATGCAATTAAAAAGATCACTGTTGATAGTCAAAGAGAGACATAGCTGAGTTTATTTACTGTACTTTAGGCCACCTTTGTTTGCTTATTTGTGTTTCCTACTAGAGATAATGTCTTTGTTCTGCCGTAATTAATTTAACCAGCGTTGGAATAGACCAGATCTGAAACTGCTCTGAGAGCTCTACGTGTGTTGGCAAGGGAGGCCTTGCAACTAGCACGTCGGGTATTTTTCTTATTATATAAATAAGAGAAGGATGCACTGGGGATGTAAAGGTTTCAGATTGTGCATAGAGAAGCATATAGAAAGCTTGGGGTTCTACCTTGCCGCCTCCATCCCACTGTCCTCCCCGGCTGCTGACACTTCCTAATTCTTTTCTTTTTTTTTAATGTTTTTAGATTTATTTTTGATAGAGAGAGAGCGCAGGGGAGGGGCACAGAGAGAGAGAAAGACACAGAATCCAAAGCAGGCTCCAGGCTCTGTGCTGACAGCAGAGAGCCCAATGCGGGGCTCGAATTCACAAACTGTGAGATTATGACCTGAGCCAAAGCTGGACACCTAACCGACTGAGCCCCCCAGGAGCCCCTAAATCTTTTTCTGTTAATGTGTTTATGAACATGTGTGTATATGTATCGTGCACATGTACATACTTAGTTTTATTTTGATACATACCCTTTGCCATGATATATGTATTAATGCATAACTTGCTTTTTTTGCTTAGCCTGCCCAGAGTTGCTTCTGGTCAGCATGTACACGTATGACTTTTTGATATTGCAGAGCATCCCATAATATGAACGCATAATTTATCAGGCCATTTGCCTTCTCTTTCTTCTTGCTCTCCAATGAAGTAATGAGTGCGTGAGATCGTGCGTGTGCCTTCCGCAGCTAGGCTGCCTGACTTTGACACAGGCTCCACCAACCCGGGCAGTGACCCAGGTCAGCGGCCGGCAAATGACCGCCCTCAAGCCAAATGCAGCCTCCTCATTTTTTGTACGGCCTGCAAGCCAAGAATGATTTTATCTTCACATGGTTAAAAAAAAATCAATAAGTAATATTTCCTGACACAATGAAAATCACGTGAGATTCAAAACTGAGATCCATAAATAAAGTTTTTTGGAACACAGCCATGTTGATTTGTTTACCTATTGTCTGGGGCTGTTTTCGTTCAGCAGAGCTGAATAGTTGTGACAGAGACCATCTGGCCCACCTAAAATATTTACCATCTGGCCTCTTACAGAAAACATTTGCTGACCCTTGACCTAGGGCAAGTCACTGATCTCTTCATGTCTCAACTTCCTTTCCTGTAAGATGGAGATGATAGTAATAATACCCACCTTGTAGAGCGAAGTTACTTAATTACGTTTGTCAGGGAAATATCACATGTGGCACATGCCAGATGCATCATGTAGGAAGTGTACATACAGAAATGACAGGTAACATATGTAGCACTTTTAAATGCTCAATGAAGGCTGGCTACTATGTTTGCATCATTGTTATCATCACAAGTCTTCGTGCACACGTGGGGGAGCAGCGCAGGTGCCCAGAAGTGGGCTGGATGGTGAAAGGTATGTTGATAAGTGCTACCTAATTGCCTTCCAGAATGCTTCACCGAGGTTTGCTCCCACGGATGGAGTCTCTGTTTTCCCACATTCCTGACAATACCGGATATAGGGGCTCAGGGAGTACATGAGAAAGCTGATCTGGGAAGAGCCTGGGGGGCTCTCATCGGAGGCCAATGTGCCCCTCAGAGCTCTGTGCCCAGACCCGTGGGCCGTGGCCGTCGCTGGAAAGCTGTCTCCTCCGATCGGCCCATGCTCACCACTTACTGAGCGAGGGCCTCTTTTGTGCTCAGCCCTGCACCTGCAAATTCTCATTTTTAGTTTTCACAGCCACCTCTGTGTCACAGATGAAGAAACTGCGGGGCTCAGGGAAATGAAAACACTCGCTCTGAGTTCCAAAGTCCCATGGGAAGTGGGGTTTGAACCCAGCTGTAGGAGACTCCCCCAAACTTTCTGCAGGAGTCACTTACTTCCAGAGAGGGGTGCCAGATGCGCTGTATTCTTTCCTCGCTTTTCCACATCAGCATCTCAGGAGCTGGGCACAGGCTCCGGGAAGATTTGCACCGAGCCTTGAAGGGAGTGCCTCAGGCGCCGCTGACTTCCTCTCCTTTCCTTCTAAGTGAAGGGAATCGGTAATTCATGCTCCTGTGTCAGAGTCTGTGCTGCTCCGTCGTGCTGAGAGTGATGTGGTTCTAACGGATAACCCTCCTGTGGGCGAAATGTCTATTTTTAGGCATCTCCCTGCGCTCCTGCCAAGGGCCTTTGCCCCAGCATTTCTCATGACCCATTAGCACGTCTGCAAAACACAAGGCAGATTTACCCACATATTCTTGACCTTGTGCACTGGCAAGATGTTTCTGGTTTTGTGTGTGTTTTCAATGACGAACATTTGCATTCTTTCCCCCCCACGCATTTTTTTTCTCACGTTGACATTAAGAAACAACAACAAAACGTGGCTCACCCCGAAATTTAGGACTCGGGATCTTAACTCGCACAGACCGTAGTTCTCTAGGAGGAATGTGAATCATTTGACCGAATTTCCTGAAGGAACAAAGAGCCACGATTCCTTGATTAAAACCACGTTAAAACAAAAAGCAGACTATATCCAAAAGACCCGTAAGAGTGCTTCTTATTTAATCAAAAAGGCAGCCCAAGTTGGTTGTTTATGTCCTCACTGAGGCCTTTCTTTGATGCTTAAACTTTTTAAGAACACACTCAGAACTTCCTCTTTAGCCTGTCTTTACTGAGTTATTTTCCCAAAAGTCAGCCTTCTTTTCTGCAGCCCAGTTACTGGTGGTCATCGTAACAGATGGAAAGCCAAAGCCTCCATTCTGATAGGCCGTGAACATTCATCTGAAGTTGTAATTGTCAGACTCCCCTGTTATTTCCTTGCTATCTCATAGAGTACTGATGAAAGGGTCTGGGGGAAAGGAAATAAAAGGGAAAACCTTCTTCTAGAAGGTGTGTGCCTGAAACAGGATTTGTCAGCCTCCACCCCACCAACACACGCGGCTGGGTAGTCCTCAGTCATGGTGGCCATCCTGCACATTACAGGCATGACGTCCCTTGATGCCAGCAGGGGCCCATAACACCACCATCATGATAACCAAAAATGTCTCCAGACACTGCCAAACGTGCCAGCTCTGGCAGCTGCTGGCCTAGATCTTGGCAGTCTTGACCTTGTACCCCGCTTCTTTGTCCTGGGCACCTCCCACCCTTGGCTCTCCCTCTAGGGAACTTTCTTTTCCTTTTCACATCCCACCCTCACTGCCTGGAGATATTGCTACGTCTGGTCCACCAAGCTCATGCCAGGCCCAGGGAACAGAAATAGGCATATGACTTGGAGTGCGGCAAACACTCTTTCCCTGGTGGGTTCCTGTCGCTGTTGGTCTGCACCGCGTGCTGGTGCTGCTGAGAGCGGGTGTGTGAGGACACTCTGGAGACAGGTGTGCAGAAGGGAGGCATCAGGTCGCCATGGAGTGGAGCCTGGCAGCTCCGACCACTGGTCCTGGGGACGTGGCCAGCTGATGGATGCCCTGCCATCGGCAGAGAGCCACCCTGCTCCTTCCCCTTCTGTGGCCTGAAGAGGAGATATGGTGAAGTTCCCAGGCGGGGCTTGGCTGGATGTCAATGAGCAGAAGTGCAGCCCTTTCCCAGGTTCAGGAAGTAGGGAGGCTCTAGAAATGTTTCCCCCTGGGACATGTGGCCCCTCCAGCCTCCAGAATGCTAACTAGCTGCTGTACTGGGCTATACTGACAAGGCAGGGGAAGGTGGCTGGACCGGGAACTCGAGGCCCGAGTATGGTTTCAGTTTTACCCAAAGTAGCAGCATGACCTTGGGCAAAGAGTGCCTTCCTTCTCGTCTTCATCTTTCCCATAAAGCCCTCTTCCTCTGTTCCTGTAGAGCATTCTTAAAAATTTTTTAATGTTTATTATTTTCAGAGAGAGACAGAGCTTGAGTGGGGGAGGGGCAGAGAGGGAGACACAGAAGCCGAAGCAGGCTCCAGGCTCTGAGCTGTCAGCACAGAGCTCAACGCGGGGCTCAAACTCACAGATTGCAAGATCATGGCCTCAGCCCAAGTCAGAGGCTTAACTGACTGAGCCACCCAGGTGCCCCTAGAACATTCTAGATTTCTGTTTTTCTCCTGTCTTACAGGGAAGATTGATACTATTAAGAGATGGAATTGTGACCTTCCTGACTTGCTTTTAGCTATGAATTACGAAGTAGTGGCGGGGGAGTGAGGGTGAGGGGCTTGAGGGTCATTTGATGGTTTTGGCTTTAGGTTTATGGGGTCTTGGAGGAGACCCCAATAAATAGCATTTCTCTTTCCTGAGCAAATTGAGAGATGAGGTCATGACTGAAAGTTTGAACTTTGGAGCTTGCTCATATTTATTTATCAGGCAAGTCGTTCTCCTCCTCTGGGACCAGTGAATCAAGTGTCCCCAAGGAGTTCTTAGGGAAAGTGACCGACAGTGGAGGGCAAAAGTCAAGGTCAGTGTTGACTGCAAAGGCCCTGTCCCATACCGGTTAGGGGATAGTAGCCTGCCTTTCCTTGACCTTCTCCCTCATTGCTGCAGGCTGGCTCCAAACCCTGGCCATCCTGACCTGCTGGTGAGGGAGTACTGCTACCAGGTCCTCCTGGCTCAGTGGTGGCGGCCCAGGGATGACACAGTGGTGTCCATAGCACCCAGAGCCCTCAGTAGTAGAGCTCAGCTACAGAGAGATTACATTGGTCCTTGATGGAATCCTTAGATTTCACAGAAAAGCACGGGGGACTGGAGCGGCCACGAACAATCTCAAGTTAAGCATTGCATCAGAAAGTAAGTCACGGGGTGCCTGGGTGGCTCAGTTGGTTAAGCCTCTGACTTCGGCTCAGGTCAGATCTCACGTTCGTGGGTTCGAGCCCCGCGTCAGGCTCTGTGCTGACAGCAAGCTCAGAGCCTGGAGCTGCTTCCAGTTCTGTGTCTCCTTCTCTCTCTGAGCCTCCCCTTCTCATGCTCTGTCTCTCTCTATATCAAAAATAAGTAAAAACATTAAAAAAATTAATTAAGAAAGTAAGTCACATCAGGTCACTGATGCCTATTCTCCAGGCCTCCAGGGTCTCCTCAGCCCCCTGGACCCTGCTGCCTGTGAGAGAGCTTGGAGAAAAGGGCCAAGCCTGCTGTCCCCTTTGCATCAGAAGCTTGGAGTCTTCAATGCGGCTGCTCTTTCATACGTGCCCAGTTGATGGAATCCAAGCCCTGGACAGGCCTGTTCCCTGATGTGCACGGAGGGCAGAAGCGTGGCCTCTCCAAGGCTGGACCAGTGGCTCCGGCTCTATCCCCTGCACACACCCAGCTCATTAGGAGGTCATAGCTCACCATAAAAATGGTGTGAGCGGCCAGCTCTTTCTTCACTGTGGCTCTGGGCAGTCTAGCCCAGCTCCAGGCTGAATTCGAGACCTGAGAGTGAACTTCCCTATGAATAATGACACAATCCTGGAAAAATGCAGCATCTCCCGGATACAGCTTCTGGAGCGTTGCCTCTGGAAGAGGGCCTGGAGGGTGTTTTTCGTTCAAGCTCTTGGTGGTTCTTTGCCCCAGGGGTGTATGCCTGTGGGGGAGGGGGTGTGGGGGCTTTTGCACAGGGCACACATTTTCAGATGCTCCTGGGGGCCATTTCTGGGAGTCCCTTGGGGAAAAGAAGAAAACACAGAATGCTGTGACACCTAATGGGCAAAATCATGCCTCTGTCTTGGGGGCTGGTGTGCCTTCTCTCACTCTTTCTTTCCTTTAGACCAAACCAAACCCCAGCTGGGAAAGATGAGCCACATGTGAGCCTGCTGGCGCTGGCGGCTGTCCCCTTGCCATGACACTGTCATAGTTCTAAGTGCCTCAGTGCTTGCCTTTGCGGTCATCTTGGCCAAATGGCCTGTTTTGTAGGAAGATGAAACTGAACTCTCAGTAGCTCCGGTCACAGCCCCTGGCTGTCTTCCTTGGGTTCTCTGGTGAGTGTTTGGAAGTCGTTTCTCATTTCTCTAATGGAACCTTTGGTCGACATTTTCCACCTGGAAGACTGGCTACCTTGGGCACATTTTTCAAGCGGGCCTAAGGAGAAGCAAAAACAGTGATTCTAAAGTAGGAAGGAGAATGTCCTCTCCCCCAGCTCCCCAGGTCTGACACGATGCCCCCGGAGGCACTGGTAATCCTGGGAGAGTATGTCATATCTCAGGAGCTTTGGGGCAGAGTGGCTGAGCCCACCGGGAAGGATGCCGTGGACGGGACGGGCTGTCTGGCCAGCTTGTAACTATTTACATGGCGCTGGGGCTGCCTGGAAGACGGGCTGTGGTACGGCCTGTCCCAGAGCATGTTTGGGGCCCTCGCTGAGAGTATTGCCTTCATTGTCTTTTATTTCCCCCACTTATTCCATTAGAATATAATTTATATGTAGTAAAATTCACCCTTTTGACATGCATGGTTCTGCCCATTTTAAGCAATCATGTAACTCTACCGCAATCAAGAGCATTTTTCATTACACACTAAAGAGTTTTCCAGACTCCCCCAGCCCCCGGCAACCACTGATTTGTTTTCTGCCCCTATATCTTGTCTTTATGAGAATGTCGCATACATCGAATCACAGAGAATGTGGCCTTCTGAGTCTGTCTGCTTTCACGTGGCGTAATGCATGTGGAGTCATCCATGTTGGCATGTATATCCGTTCCCTTTTATTTCTGAGTATTATTCCACTGTTTGTTTATCTGTTCCCCAGTTGAAGGACGTTTGGGTTGTTTCCAGTTTTTGGCAATTATGAATAAAGCCACTATAAACATCCATGAACAGCTTTTTGTGTGAACATAAGTTTTTATTTCCCTTGGGTAAGCATCTAGGAGAGATTGCTGGGTCATATGGTAAGTTTATGTTTAACTTTATAAGAAACTTCCAAGCTGTTTCCCAAGGAGTGGTAACGTTTTGCATTTCCACTGGTGATGTATGAACATTCATTACCTTTTATTACGTTCTAGGCTTCCAAACTGATCAGAGCCAATATGCGCAAGGAACATACTGTACGCGTTGCAATGAACCAAGACTCTCTCTGTTTACCTTACCCTTTTTAGTTTGGGTTCCCCCAGAGGTAGACTCTGAGGCAGTGATTTGGATTTAAGTGGTTTATTTGGGGGGTGGTCCCAGTGGAGAAGTGAGGAAAAGGAAGGAAGCAAGCCAATAAAGGGCATGCTATTAAGCAACTTACCATTTTGGGCAGCTCACTCTCCATCCCACTGGGAACTCTTGAGAAGCAGAACAGAACATGCCTGAGTTCTCTCCCAGCTGAGGGGCCAGGCATGCTCCCCATGCTCCCTCTTTCAACATGACTCTGTCGGCTCGTGACTTCCTTCTCTGCTTCATAATTTCTGCTCTTGTGTGTCCCAGGTTCCCACTAACAAGTAACTCTGTCGAGCTCACACTCCCCACAGAGAGAGAGACTGGTTGGTGAGTTAGTCACTGCCTTTCCAGTGGGCAAAGCCTTCAATTTAGGTAATGCTGTGGAGACTCTGGCTGTCCATTGGCTGCCCTTGGGTCAGGTGGCCTGATCTGGCCAATCAGCTCTGACCAGGGAGATGAGTCAAAGCGTTTGTAGTACCCATGTCCAGTAGAACCTTTCCCGATGTTGGAAATGTCCTCCATTATCTGTCCAGTAGTATATATGCTGCTAGCCGTGTGTGCCTACTGAACAGCTGAAATGTAGCTAGCCCTGTGGAGGAACTGAATTTTTCATTTAGTTAAATTTTAATTAAGATTTGAATTCATACAGTGGCTAGTGGCTACAATACTGGGCAGCACAGTTCTAGAACTTGGACCCAGCGGGTAGCATTGGCTTCTTCTCTTAGACATACAATGTGATAATAACATTCTCTTGAGATCAGTTTTTGTAAAAGCTAACCAGTACCTGATTCAGAATCTTTCTGATTCTGATTCTGAATCTTTTAACATCTTTTTTTTTTTTTTTTGCCATCTGCTTCAAAAATTAGACATACCATCATTTCAGGCAATGGTGTCAAAAAGGACCCAATAATATGTTTGTATGAATTCTGTAATGACTCTACCTTTCACATATTTCCATTTTATTCTCAGAAGTTCACTTTAATTCTGGAACCCACTCTGACATTTGTACTATACCAAGTTTGTGTTGTCAAACGTATGCGGGTGGTGATACTCTCGCTCACACGTGGAGACACTTGGCAGCTGGTCAGGCCCACCAGGAAGTAGGACTGAAGTTGTCTGTTGGAATTCGGAAACATGAGTGGCATTGCTGATGGCCACCGAAGTGTGCATTTCTGTAGTCAGAGCCAAATTAGGTTCTGTACCATATGAAGATTATATACAAGTGTCTTAACCTTGCCTTTTAATATTGCTTTGCCTTTACTTTGAGGAAGGACCAAAAGAGGCCCGGCTTAAATTCTTTTGGAGTCATTATAACAAGATGGAGCATCAAGGAACATTGGACAGGAAGTAAAGGAACCAGAGTTCTTATTCAAAGGGTACAATTGATTTGCTTGCTTTGTAGGACCTTTAGCAAGTAACTGCATTTTTTCTGAGCATTGCTTTCTTCACCTGTAAATACAGAATTTTGATTATATCTGCATTTTATACATGTTCCATGGAACACCACCTGCATATCTGAGAATAAGTGTTCTTTGGTGAAGTATTTGGGGCAGTATTGCTTACTATATATCTTTTTGGATATTCCCAATGCACATTCTTATATCAAAGGCACTGAGAAGTGCTGCAAACAAATAAAACATTCTTTTTCACTGTATAAATAAGGTATTCCAAAATTATTTCAGCATGGAAGCCCACCTTTTGCTTGTTGTTTTATTTTAGTGGCTCATATCTTGGCATTTTCTAGAATACTGTCCTATAGATCTATCAGTTTGGGAAACAGGAATGGGTGATTCTTTTTGTTTTAAAAAAATCTTTTTCAAAATGTTTATTTATTTTTGAAAGAGAGATAGAGGGAGAGAGAGAGGGAGAGAGAGCACGGGCGAGAGAGAGGAAAAGGCAGAGCATGAGCAGGGGAGGGGCAGAGAGAGGGGGAGACACCGAATCTGAAGGAGGCTCCAGGCTCTGAGCTGTCAGCACAGAGCCTGATGCTGGGCTCAAGCTCGTGAACCATGAGATCATGACCTGAGCTGAAGTCAGACACTTAACTGACCGAGACACCCAGACACCCCAGGAATGGGTGATTCTTAAACTTTTCTGGCCTGGAAGTCTGAGCCCTTGGCTAACGAGGAAGTTGCCTTCTCCGTCACGCTCTAGGCTTTTCTTCTCCAACCTTCACTTCTCATTCCTTTCTCTCCCCCTTCTTCCTCCACGTATGAAAGCCTTGTTGATGACTAATTATGGGTCTTTTCTTTTTTCATAACACTCATCCTGAGAGATATGGCGGGCAGCTCGTTGGAGAGAGACTCAGAGCGTTGGTTTTCTCGAATGTGATGTGCTCCAGGAAGCTCTAATTTTTTTTTTTTTTTTAAATCAAACGGAGTTGCTTGCATGCCACCTCGAGTGCTCTCCATTGATGCTTTTTAACTTGTTTCTGTGTCATCATGCAGCTTGGATCTTCTGAGTTTCAGCAAGATGACGGAGGTTAGGTATGTCTCTTTCCATTACAAGCGACCGAAGCTCAACTCCAACTAGCTTCAGCGAAACCAACCCACCCACCCCAGGGAGCTTGTTGGCACACGTGTCTGGCAAGTTTTGTCCCCCATGGGGCTCAAGATCTAACGTCGGGTGATTGTTCTCTCTGTTTCCTATCTCCCTATTTCCAAAGCTCTGTGTTGGCTCTGCTTCTCTCTGAGAGTTGTCCTCTCTCGTTCCTGTGATAGCTCATCTCTTTCCCCATCGAGGGAAAGATAGCCGCTGCTTGTATGTTCCTTAAGATTTGCCACTACACTCGTACTCCCCACCCCAAGAAAGACCACCTGTCCCAACACCCATATATCAGACTTCCTTAAAGCATGCTGATCATCCTTGCTTGGGTTTTGTGTCCACAGCTGGAACTGATCACTGTGAACATGGTGTGGGGTTCTATGGGTCACGTGCATGTGGCAGGGTGGCGCTCAGCAGTGTGGCATAGTAAGTGGGAGCAGGACAATTTTTCAGCCGAGAGAGGGGCCCTGGGTGGACTTAAAACAACAGTCACCCACTAACGGTGCCCACCATCTCCTCGCAGGGTACACGGCTCTACTCCGAGCGCCCGTGTGTGGTGTGTCTCTTTGATCTTTGGTTTTCCCAGTTGGGTTTTGGAAATCAAAACTCGATCAGACAGACAGGGTGACTTCAGGTTGGAATCTGGCCTCTTGGGTGAGAGGCCAGAGCTCGGCTGTGAGGCCATTGGTGCGTCAAATATTTAACAACAGCCTTCTGGAAATAAAAATGTCCTGGTGGGTAGCATTCGCCCATGTCCATGGTGTAAACATTTCCTCCGTGGCCTAGTTCAAGCTCCCAACCTGACTTGGCTCAGCAGGGAGATGGGAAAAGATGCTTACCATTGGCATGAGCCAGTGTGAACCAGGTCCAGCGCCAGCGTGAGGCCCGCCAGAGACCATCTGGCAGTTGAAGAGAGCTAATCATATTCATAGCTTGGGCTGTTGAAGGGAAAGATAGAACAGGACCAAAGGGAAAGAGATAAAGCAGAGGAACCATATGCATTTGGCAGATGGTTGAGTGGAGGCCAAGAGTGGGAAGCAGAAGTCCTCTTGGAGGTCAGATGACCTGGGTTCGAATTTCCACCCACCACTTAGTAGGTGTCTGACCTTGCATCATTTCCTTAACCACTCTGGGCTCAGTTTGCTCATCTGAAAAATGGGGAGAATATTGAGGTTCTGTTGAGATGATGGGTGGGAACTGACCACAAATAATAATCTGTACAGGATCCTAGGGCGTGGACCTGTCCCAGGGAGCTAGGGACAGCTAGCTGGGGAAGCGGACTCTGAGACGCCTTCCCTCCTTTTGTGTTGCTCCGTGTTGGGCTACTGGGGTCTCACAGCTGCCTCTTAGGACAAGCAGCAGCCTTTCTCCATCTTCCCTTCCTGCCGGGACCCCAGGACTTCCCCTTGTGAATCAGGCATGCGTGTTTGGTCTCTGAGTTCTCCCCTCCAGCCTGTAAGTTTTGGAGCCTTCCTCATGTGCCAGGCTCTGTCCTCCCTGATTTCTCTTCCTTAGTTTCCTTCATCCTGCAAACTTCTCTGTGTGCCAGACATCACCAGCCTCATTTACAGATGAGGAAACTGAGGCTCAGGTTAGAGCAAGCCTTTGCTGAGGCTCCCAGGCAGGATTTTGATCCAAAGTGGGTGTTATGGACTGAATGTTTGTGTCCACCAAAATCCATATGTTGAAGCCCTCACCTCCTCCAGTGGGATGGTATTAGGAAGTGAGCCTTTAGGAGGTGATTAGGTTTGAATGAGGTTGTGAAAGTAGGACCCCGGGGTTGACATTAGTGTCCCTACAAGAAGAAGTGAGACCAGAATTTTCTCTTTCTCCCATGTGAGGGCATAGTGAGAAGATAGTCATTTGCAAGCCAGGGAGAGAGCCTCACCAGGGAACCACATCGGCTGGCCCCTGGATGTGGGACTTGCCAGCCTCCAGAACTATGAGAAACAAGGTCCTGCTGTTTAGGGCCCCCAGTCTGTGGGACTTTTACGGGCACCTGAGCTAAGGCAGCTGAGTGCAATCCCCATCGGAAGGCCTGGGTGCCACTGTGACGGAAGTAAGGAATCACTCCTCTAGAAAGGCATGCATGTTATTTCCAGGCATTCTGGATCATCTGGGAAACCCCTGGGCTTTGTTGGCCCTAATCTAGAACTGCTGACTAGTCTCTCTGAGTGCACTTAATTCAAGGAGGCCTCTGAGGCCGCTCCGGCCAGGTCTAAGGGGTCTCAGCCCCTTGGACTGAGACACCTCGGTCCTCCCTGAGCCCCACCGCACAGCTGATCCTGAAACCTCCAGGAACCACCTGGAGACCGAGGACGGCCCTGGCTTCTCCTAGGAGGATGTCCTGGGGTGAAACGAAGCCGTTGTGCCCATTGTCTCCGGGAAGTTTATTTGGGGCTGCAGTGGGCCTGAGCATTCTGAGCACTTAACCTGCTCTTAGAAACAATGCTGGTTGTTTTTACCAGGAAGAGCCCTTCTCGAATGGTCAGCTACCATCCAATGAGCTTTCCCTCCCTTCCATAACTTGTATGGGGTTGTTTTTGTTATTATTTTTAGTGTTTATTTTTGAGAGAGAGAGAGTGAGCGAGTGAGCACAAGCAGGGAGGAGCAGAAAGAGAGGGAGACAGAATCGGAAGCAGGCTCCAGGCTCTGAGCTGTCAGCACAGAGCCCGATGCAGGGCTTGAACTCATGAACCGTGAGATCATGACCTGAGCCAAAGTCGGATGCTTAACTGACTGAGCCACCCAGGTGCCCCCGTAACTTGTATGTTTTTAAAGGTAAAGAAGTTTACATCGTAAAGCTGTAGGGTGAGCCAAGGGAAGGCGCTGTCTAATCCTGCAGCCGGGATGGGCAGCAAGGACGGGGAGCTATAAGGAGCTAAGGAGGCCTAGCTGCTGTTTCTTGCTGGGCAGCTGGTTGAGAAACCAGTGGACTTCTTCTGCCACTTTCCCATGAGGCCTGGATTTGGCCAGTTTGGGGGAGAGGGTTGGGGTAGAGGTGGGAAGATGTTTTATTATCTAGTTCTGGTTTAGATGGTCTCTCCTGCCAGCTTACCAGTCTGGGAGCGGGGCTCATGATTGCTGGGTAAGCTGGCCGCAGGCCTTCTTATCTTGGCCAGACCAGGGGTTCTAGGTTGGGGCTGGACAGCCCTCCCCACAGGCGGGCAGGGGCTGGAGGCTGAGCTATTCTCTCTCTGGTAAGTTGAGAGGCAAAGCCTTAGACCAGGTCGCCTAAGGGTGTTATTTGTGCCCTCTCTTTGTCGCTGTGGTGTCAAAGAGCGAAGCTGCTTGGGGGAATGTAGGCTGCTGGGGGAGTGGCATCAGGTGGGAAGGAAGGACTTGAGCTGGCTGGAGACCTGAGCCGGAGTCTGGAGACCTCCGTGAAGAAGCGGGGCTTTAGCACTAGGGAGCCATAGAAGGTTTGCATGTTGGAGCAACTAGTGGTTTAGAAAGCTGACCCTGTGGCCCTAGGTAGCCTCACAGGCTGCAAAGGGTTGGACCCACACCCTGGAAACTGTGGGACAGCCTTTTTCTTTCTTTCTGTGACATACTGCTCTCACCTCGGCATTTCTCAAGCTCCCATCCCTCTAGTCTGGGTCTAGGTACAGTGGAGTGTTCCAGACCCTCTTGTTGGTGATTCTTCCAGAAGGGCTGGGCTTCGGGTATAACTCTGACCTACAGGGATTGTGTGGGCTTTTTTCAACCTGCCTTTGAAGGCTCTGCTCGCCATGTTGAACCTACCCATGGGTGTTTATGCACCAAGATGGAATGTCTTGGGCTCAGGGAGGGAATCCCTGTCAGAGCCCAAACCAGTAAAGCAGGATTTATGGCACCTGTACAACAGGTATCTGAAGACAAGCTCCGTGAGGACTCAGAATAGGCCAGGAGATAGGGAGTAAAGGCTGGTTTTTTCTCTGTATTTCAGGGACTGCCTCCTGACTTAGCACCAGATCCATGATGGCAGCCTTGTTCCTGAGGCGTGTGGTCCTGTGCCTCTCATGGCCCCAGAGCTGAGCACCACGAGCTCTCAGGGTCTCTAGGACTGAGAGATCATCTGGCCTGTCCAGGCCGCAGAAACCTCTTGGGTTGAGGTGTCTGTCCTCGGCTAAGCAGATACCTGATTGGCACTTCGTAAAAAAAAATTTTTTTTAATGTTTATTATTTTGAGAGACAGAGTGCAAGCAGGGGAAGGACAGAGAGAGAGAGGGAGAGACACAGAATTTGAAGCAGGCTCCAGGCTCTGAACTGTCAGCATAGAACCCGATGTAAGGCTCGAACTCCCAGACCTTGGACTGGAAGATCATGACCTGAGCCGCAGCCAGTTGCTTAACCGACTGAGCCATCCAGGTGCCCCTGATCGGCACTTCTAATTGACAAATCAAGATGGGCAGATGTGGAGGTGAGGGTAAGGGGGGTTGGCTTAGGCCCTCCCCTTCGCACTGCTCATGGTCTTTTAGCCGCTGTTTGGCAGAACCCTTCAAGTCCATTCTGCTGCTCCTAGAAGGTACCTGGATGGTGGAGGGAAGAAAATGCATTTGACTTGGGTTCTACGGCACGTAGGTCGAGCAACTCCTTGTAGGGGCCTGAGTTTTAGCCTCCATAATGAAGAGGTCAGATAGATGGCCTCTGGGAATGTTCTCAAAGCTCTGGTTTTGATCGGGAGCGTGGCCCTGCTCAGCCGCACGAACAGCAGCCTAGGAGGCTGTTGGAGCACTGGAAAATTGGTGCCCCCTGCCAGGTCCAAAACTGTGGTTGCAGCCTTGCAGGAAACAGGGACCTTTGGGCAGATGGATAAGAGCCGACCGAATTTTTTCAGACGTGAGGAAGAGGGGGACACGTTTGTGCTGACCCCCAAATGAGCGTCCTCTCTGTCCGGGACCTGCAGGGTGTGTGGCTGGGGGGCAGAGGACAAGGCAGAGGTGTGCCAGCTACGCCCCCGTTCTGCTCCCCGGCCTCGCCCACACCCCCACGTGCATTCCCAGATGGAGAAATTCTCCATATTTGTTGTTTTTCCCCCACCTACTCGTGAGGCAACAGATGGAAAAATGGCATTAGCAAAGTCAGCTTTCAAACAACCTTTGTGTTAATTAGGTAGAAATAATTAGATTATTTAAAAACAAAAGCCAACGCAGTGCTTTTCTAGTTTTTGGATGCAGTCGTCTTCTGTGCAAAGAAGTGAATGAAGTGAATTCACTCCTGGGGAAACCCAGCCTCGCTTCCCTCTACCTCTAGGCAGACCGTTGTGTTGGGGGTTCCAACGACCAGCCCCATCGATGAGCTAGGCCCCAGGCCCATGCTGCTGTCATTGCACGAGATGGGGGGTGACTTCGTGGTCAGAAGGCTAGGCGACCTGAGCTTGAATTCTAGCTCTTCTTCCGATTAGGTTGAGACCTCAACCTCCGGTGACTTATTTAATTACTCTGAGCTTCTGTCTTTTCATCTGTAAGATAGGCATAATAGTAGGGTTGTGGAGATTTAAATCATTAACACGTGGCACAACGAATGCTGACTAAGTATGAGCCACTGTCCTGTGAGTCGTGTGGCAGTGGCCGTCATTGTCATCATGACAGCAGCTCAGGACAGGGAGGAGAGGGGAGGAATGGACGGGTCACCCTGTCTCTGTGATCCCTGTGGAATGCTATCCCAGATCTGTCTCCAGTCGCGGACACGAAAGTGGGATTCCTCAGTCACCCGCACAGGCCAGGGCCCCAGCAGGCCTCACTGCTGGGACTCGGAGTGGGTAACAGAGGGGGTGCCCTCCTCTGGCGGCTGAGCCCTGTGGACCCAGGAGACCATTCTCTAGAGGGGTAGGGTGTTCTGGCCCCTCCTCAGGTCAGGGTAGAAGTGGGGCCTTGGTCATAACGTTACCCCATTCTACACTCTTCCGGCAAGTTTCTGTTTGTTCTCGAATGGAAACAGAGAAGCAAGCTGGCATCATTTCTTGAACAAAGAGGGACTTTTCACAGGAAGATCGTGGGCCTGACACCTTCTCCTTGCTTGCTGTGGCACATGGCCCCTTCTCTGACAAGGCCTTAGACTTGCTTGAGAACAATAGACGATTGTCGAGGCTTGCTTCCTGTGAGCAGAAAGAATGGGCACAGGTGGGTGTCGGAAGGCCCCTGTCCCCAAGGAAAGGATTTCCTGAGAGCGTCTCACAGCCCCAACTGTGTGGCCCGGGCCTCCTCACGGTCACAGCAGCTATGGGTTGGCCCCGTAGTGAGAGCCCAAGGGCCCGCAGTATTCACAGATACCGTAGAGGTGATCCGGACTGGGGCGAGCTGCCGGATTCTGCTCTCCTAGCCTCTTCCTGGGAACCATCTTGGAAGAGGCTCTCCAGCTCCAGGCCTAGGATGTTGGCCTTTGGTGGGGAGGATTGCCCCAGTCTGCCCGCTCTTCCAGTGCCATCTCACACCAATTTCCTTTCCTTTGTGTTCTTGATGTGCCTTCCTGGGTGCTCATCCCACTTCCTGGAACCCCTCCCATTGTTTCCCTGACCTTCCACCTTGGGCTCCTCACTGACCTTCAGAATCCGGCAGAAACCTCACCTGCTCAGGAGGCCTCATGTGCTGTCCTAGGTGGCTAGGCTCCCTCGCGGACCACTGCCAGCCTTGTGATTCTTAATCACAGCCCCTGTTCATTTCTTTCTCTCCCTGGTACTCACCAACATCTGTCATTGTGCGTGTGTGTTAGTTTACCTTGTGTCTCGTCCATCTTCCCAATGGGACAGGTAAGCTGCTCACTGCTGCCTCTGTGGTACCGGCCTGGGTCGCCAAAGCCCTGCGCACGCTGGGCGAAGGCACGAATGAGTCACCACGGGGGTCCCTAGATTTTCAGATGTTTCTTCTGAGAGGTAAGGTGCTGAGAGTTAAGTACGGTTTTGTAAGTCAGATCACCGGCATTTTCCTTTCAGCAGCTCAGACTGTAGTGTACTTGGCACCCTAGTTCAAAGAGGAAAAAAAAAAATCATCGTTCTTGAGAAGGTTCTGGAAATTTCTTCTGCGTTGGGCAAAGTGGCATGCTAGCCCTCTGGAGCAATACAAATGCGGAATCTGAGCTCTACCCTACCTCAGAGAGCAAGGCTGAAGCGATAGGACAAAATGCATTTAAATGGCATGAGTGTTATTATTAGTTGTAATCTTATCTTTGTTAATAATAATAACAGGATCCGCCTAGAAGTTGCTGAATAGCAGAGGCCCTTTCCTAAGCGCAACCTGTCGATAGGACCGTGGACCTGGGGTGGTGCTGACTGACTCAGTTAACACCACTGTGAGGGATGGAGTGTGGGCCGGAAGCCCCTCCCTGGCCACATCCTCCACGCCCTGGCCATTCAGAGAGGCGCCATGGAGGCCCATGGCCTCTCAGACACTGGCCTTGCCTCTTAGAGGCTCTTCAACCCCCTGCCCCCAGCTGTCAGCAGAAGCAGAAGGTCTGTGGGCTTGGGAACTGCAGGGCAGTTTCTCTTTAGAGATCTCTGCCTGGTCTTTCCCTTCTATTCCCTTCTATTGTTTGCCGCCCCAGCGACTGGCTGAAACAATGTGTTTCCTACAGATTTTGTTTGCCGGCATTGACTTCTTTGTGTCGCTTTGGTAAACAGACATTTAGCATATACAGATCTGCGCACTTGACAAAGAGAAATCTGGAGTCCTGGACCAGCGGCTGCGCTGAGTCACCGCTCCTTGAGCCTGAGGACCTTGGATAGTCCAGAACTCATAAATGACTCATACCATCCATGCTGGCCTGCATGTGTGGAGATTCGGTGGCCAGCTAAGGAGATGGGGGGTGGGGTTGGGGTCTCTTACAGGTCAGGGGGAGCCTATAATTGAGAACTGGGTTGGTCGAGATGGACGAACGTTTATCAGCTGTGAGACTCAGGGGATGTTGCTTCTCTGATACACATGTGTTTTCTCGTCCGGTTAAAACCATGCTGACCCCAGGGTTATGGATGTTAATGTTTAGAAATCATCTGGTACAGAGCCTGGTGCTAATATGTGCTGGCTACTCTTGTTGGTCAGTTGAGTTTTGTGGGCTCTCCTCAGAGGTCCCGTTGGGAAAGGCTTCCCGCGGACCCACTTGATCTAGAAGTGGAATCAAGGAGCTGACCACTGTTAATGTCTTCCGGGCGTCGTGATGGTGGTCTGTTCGCCAGAAATTGTTCAGAATGTTCTGCACGCCTGCCTTGTATGGGGTGCACAGCTGAACAGGACAGTCGCTAAAGGCATTGATACTGAATGGGACAGACCTGGGTTTGCACCCCGGCTCCTGCTCTTACCAGCTGAGTGACCTTGAACATGCTGCTTCTCTTCTTTGAGCGTTTCTCATCTGTGAAATTGAGCGTGCAAAATCCCTCTCTCATAGGGGAGCCATGTTAGCTGTGCCCATGTTTGTAAGGTGCTTAGGTGGGCCTGGCAAAGCCAGCACACAGTGGGGGCAGAGGGATGCCCTGCCCCTTGAGCCGTGCCTGAAAAGACCAGCTTTCAGCATTCTTAGAAGGGGCATTGGAAATACAACACAATCTTGGAGAAACAAGCGGTGGGAGCGGGGAGCAGAGGAGATGATCCATCTTTAAACTTCCCTACAGATGATCTGTGTCATTTATGGTCCAGCTCAGAGGACAGAGGGCCAGGAGGCAAGAGCCTTCTGGGGGGACCTGAGCTGACCTGGTCAGAATGGATAGCTGTTCTGACAGAGCTTCATGAAGGAACAAGATGGCCCAGAGTGGGGTCCTGGCCACGGCAGGCCATCTTGGTAGCTGCAAAGTTCTTCCCAGTCTGGCCATTCTGAGCTTCCTGTATAGAAGCAGAGAGAATATTCCTCTTCCATACCACATCCATGCCAGTCTGTGCACTTTGGAATATGAGTGCAACTAAACTGGGGGTCATTTTCACCAATTTTAAAGGCCTGAGTTGGAGAGGAGGTGACACGGGGTCTTGGGTAGAGTTAGTGTGGATTTCCGGAAGGGGGCCTTCCTGCTCCACCCTAAGCTCAGAGAAAGTGATTTTGAGATGCATATACTTCACCTGTTCTGAGCCAGTGGTATCAGGTGGCATGGCAAATACTGTGGCATGAAGGAGACTTTGGTGTGGCCCCTTCTAGAAGGAGCTTCACTGTGGGAAGCCTGCCTTGGTTTGACAGGTTGTAAACAGCAGGAGTCAGTGACCTCAAGAACATGCAGACTCCACATGACCATGTAGAAAAAGAGTAAGTAAATTCAGCCACAAGCGATCCATGTGGCGCTTAGTGGGTGTGGGAGGCACAGTGCCAGCCTCGGTGCTCCAGCCCCAGGCTGCCCAAGGTGCCTTAGTCCCCCCGTGCGGGTGAGCCACTGCTCGGACCCACAGGTGGCACTTCACTCCCTAGCTTTTGTCCCTGTTGGCCACTTTTTGACTCCAGTTTTGGGGTTTATTTGATGGCGGGAAAGTGGCTGGGCCATATACTTAGGTTTTTTT
The DNA here is from genome assembly GCF_006229205.1 of Suricata suricatta. NCBI lineage: Eukaryota > Metazoa > Chordata > Mammalia > Carnivora > Herpestidae > Suricata > Suricata suricatta. Next base: position 175,053,874 of record NC_043701.1, read on the forward strand.
TTTTTAAGACTTAATTTTTTTAGAGCAGTTTCAAGTTTGCAAACAAATTGAGAGGAAGCACCATAGAGTCCCATGTGTCCCCTGTCCCCTGGACAGCCTCCTCCGTTCTCAACATCCCCCACCAGAGTGGTGTGTTTGTTAGCAGTTGATGAGCCTACATCGATGCATCATAATTATACAACATCCATAGTTCACATGAGGGTTCAGTCTGCCTGTATCGTACGGGTTTGAACAAACGCATAATGACGTGTCTCCCTCACTGGAGCCTCCTACACAGAATTTTCACTGCCCTAAAGATCCTCTGGGCTCTGCCATTTTATCCCTCCCTATGCCCGACCCGTGGCAACCACTGACCTTCTCACTGTCTTCATCGTTTAGATTTTTCTGGAATGTCCTACAATTGGAATCACAAACTGCGTAGCATTTTTCACATTGGCGTCTTTCACTTAGCAATCTGCATTTAGGTTTCCTCCATGTCTTTTCATGGCCCAATAGCTCCTTTCTTTTTAGCACTAACATTTCATTGTCTGGATGTGCCATGGTCTCTTTACCCGTGCACCTACTGAAGGACATCTTGGTTGTCTCCAAGTTTGGCAATTATGAATCAAGTTTCTATAAACATCTGCATGCAGGTTTTTATATAGACGTTAAGTTTTCAACCTCTCTGAGCAGACAGCCAAGAGCATGACTGCTTGAACATAGGTAAGGAAGAGTATGCTTTATTTTTTTTAATGTTTACTTATTTATTTTTGAGAGAGAGAGATAGAAAGTGAGCAGGGGAGGGGCAGAGAGAGAGGGAGACAGAATCCCAAGCAGGCTCCGCGCTGTCAGCACAGAGCCCGATGTGGGGCTTGAACTCACAAAGCATGAGATCATGGCCTGACCTGAAACCAAGAGTCGGAGGCTTAACCGACTGAGCCCTGCAGGTGCCCTGAGAGGATGCTTAGTTTCGTAAGAAACTGCGAGTCTTCCCAAGGGGCTGCCAGACTGCATCCCCACTGGCAGTGAGAGTGGCTGTTGCTCCTGCCTCACCAGCGCCAACGCTGTCAGTGTTCCGGACTTCAGCGTTCCGGTAGATAAATAGCTGTACCCCGATGTTTCAGTTTGCATCTCTCTGATGATTTGTGACGTGGGGCGTCTTTTCATGTTTATCATCTGTATATCGTCTTTGATGACGTGTTTGTTAAAGTTTTAACTCATTTTCTAATCAAATTGTTTCTTTTCTTATTGTTGAGTTTTATGGGTTTTTGTATATTTTGGGTAACAGTCCTTTAACAGTTGTGTCTTTTGAAAATATTTTCTCCCGGTCTGTGGCCTGTCTTCTCATTCTCTTGACATTGTCTTTCACAGAGCAGAAGTGGGTTTTTTTTGTTTTTTTTTTTTGAGAGACAGAGAGAGAACGTGCAAGTGAACAAGGGGCAGAGAGAGAGAGAGAGAGAGAGAGCGAGAGAGAGAGCGCAAGAATGCCATGAGGGTCAGAGAAGGAGGGAGTGGGGAGGGGCTCCCCCGAAGCAGGGCTTGTGGTTTTTTTTTTTTTGTTTTTGTTTTTGTTTTCTTTTCCCAAACTGGGGCTCAACCTAACCCAGAGCAGGGCTCGAGCTGACCCAATGTGGGACTTGAACTCACAAACTGTGAGATCATGACCTGAGCTGAAGTCAGATGCTTAATGACTGAGCCACCCAGGTGCCCCAGAAGTTTTTAATATTAATGAAGTCTAGTATACTGATTCTTTCTTTCATCGATCAGGCCTTTGGTGTTGTGTTTCAAAAGCCATCACCATATGCAAGATCATCCAGATTTTCTCCTATGGTATCATCTTTTTTTTTTTTAATGTTCTATTTATTTTTGAGGCAGAGAGAGACAGAGCATGAGTGGAGAGGGGCTGAGAGAGAGGGAGACACAGAATGGGAAGCAGGCTCCAGGCTCTGAGCTGTCAGCGGAGAGCCCGACGTGGGGCTCGAACCCACGAACATCAGATCATGACCTGAGCTGAAGTCAGAGGCTTAACCAGCTGAGCCACCCAGGTCCCCCTCCTGTGGTATCTTCTAAAAAATTAAAAAAAACATTTTATTTTTTAAAATTTATTTTTGAGAGACAGAGAGAGACAGAGAGAGACAGCCCGAGCAGGGGAGGGTCAGAGAGAGAGGGAGACACAGAATCCAAAGCGGCCTCCAGGCTCTGAGCTAGCTGTCAGCACAAAGCCCGACGCGGGGCTCGAACCCACGAACTGTGAGATCATGACTTGGGCCGAAGCCGGATGCTCAACCGACTGAGCCATCCAGGCGCTCCTAAAAATGTTTATTTATTTTTGAGAGACAGAGTAAGACAGAAAAAGAGAGACAGAGTGTGAGCAGGGGGAGGGCAGAGAGATAGAGGGAGACACAGAATCTGAAGCAGGCTCCAGGCTCTGAGCTAGCTGTTAGCACAGAGCCTGACATGGGGCTCGAACCCACAAACTGCAAGATCATGACCTGACTGAAGTCGGCTGCTTAACGGACTGAGCCCCCCAGCACCCCCTGTGTTACCTTCTAATACCTCGGGGTTTTTAGTGGTGTCGCCATCATCTCTGGTTGAGACTTTTGGGTAGCCTTCCCTCAGTCCTATGGATTCTCTTTTTCTGCAGCTAGTTCGAGCGAGGCGTATGACCTACACGGGAGAGCCCTCGGGTGCTTGGTTTGGAGTGCAGCTCGGTTTGCCTTTGACAGCTGGTCCCAACCCAGCCATGTTTCTGAGGAGTGGGGCCCAGGCACTGGCTGGCATCCGGATTGTGGCGCTGACACAGGAGGCCGGCGGCTTCCCTTGGGGCGCAGACCACAAACCACGTTTATCTTTGAGATATCCGACCCTGACAAGGCTGGAAGACGTGAGCCAGCAAGGGGCGCACATCGGCTGGGACCGCCCGTCGAGGGGGAAGCGGAACGTTGATTTCATGGCTTCATCGGGCTCTCCCCACACTGTGCGTCCCTCAGAAGGCGCTCAGCGCATGGACCTGCATGTCACCCTGGCACTGTAAGCGGTGCCTGGGTCGTCAGAAACCTGAGAGACTCAGGACAGGTCTCTTTGCACGGCTGTTCTTTGACGTCTCTGTTTCCTTCAGTGACGCCATCTTTCCTCCCAGCACAGGCTGGGCGTGTCCTCTCTGAACTGTCGCCTGCTAAAGGAACTTGCAGTTTGAGGTTTCTCTGTTCTCTTAGCTGACAGCCTCCTGCATCCTTTAAAAGAGCTGGCCCCCTCTGGGGGGGCTCTGAGGTCCAGACTGCAGCCCCCAGAACACTGACAGAGGAGTCAGCACCAAAGGGTTCTCGCCTTGGACCCCAGCTCTCGCTAGGTGGCCCTGGGCACATCTCCTGGCTTCTTGAGCTGCGTAGCGAAGTTGTTGCAGAAATGCAGACCCCTTTTAACGTGAAACTTCTTGGAGAGAGAGCAATGTTGCAAAGCGGATTTGAATTGTGGTTCGACCACATGCTAGCTTCCTAAGGCTCTTAGTTTCCTCACCTGTAGAATGGGCTAATGGGTCCCCACCTCACTGGGTCTGGGGAAGACAAAACAAGATAGACAGTGAGCACAGTCCCTGGCACTTTGGTAAGACTCAGCTGATGGTGGCTCTTCCCGTTACCAGCGTTGTGGGGGTGACGGTCTCTCTGTGGAGAGTGAGGTTCCTGATCGTCGCTGAAGTTACAGCCCAGATGAGCACCCAGAGCCAAGTTTTGAGGGCACACAGCTGATCGGCATCTTTGGTTTCTCTTTCCCAAGCAGCGACCTGGACGGGTTGTGGTAACGTGACCCTCGGCCGACCCGGCACAAACAGATCGGGGCAACCTGGGAGAGGTTCCTTTACACGGGGCTGGATTGAATCTGTGACCGCAGATCACGTTACTACTTCCTGGAGACAGCAAGTCCTTTCAATGTTGTGTTTCATTTATTTACACTTTCCTGTGAAAGAGATTTGATACAGAGTAAGAAAACCTGTGGCGAACCCTTTATTTCCTGCGATAAATGATGATCTTTGGAACCGAGGTCAAGTCTGAATTTTCCAAGGCAGGATTTTTTTTTTTCTGCCATGGTTTTAAAGTGACAACGTGCTGTACTTTTGGCTGCTGTTCTTTCTGGCTGCTGGTCCCAACGAGATGCCAAGAAATTAGATGGGTGCCTTTGGAAGGCAGTCAGAAATTACTCATCAGAGTAAAAATGCAGCATCTGTTGGGAGACAGGGCTGAGCATGTGTCAAAGGGCTCTGGTGCACTTAGCACCAGCATGAGAGAGGCCAAGAAGGGCCGGGGCTTGGTGCTGGGCACTGGTTAGGAAAGAGGCAGACGGGATCAGGTTGTACATGAACGTCCCGGCATCGAAGTTGGCCCCTGGCTGGGGTTTGAAGGACGTCTTGGTGTCCTTCTTCATCCTTCCGCGAGATTAACATTTCAGACACCTTTAGCTCCAGAGATGGGATATTCTGGGCTTTTGCTGGAAAGGTGTACCGCTGAGATCCTGTTGTATAGATGAGTGTTTAGAGTGGAATCAGAGTGTCGGTTTGGTTTTCTGGAAGTTGCTTTGGCATTTTTAGAAACGCAGCGAGGGGAACATGGTAGAGACTCCAGTGGGGTGGGGTTTACATAGGACAGAACCAAGGCCCAGAGAGGGTAAATGGACTGTCTAACAGCATCCACCTAGGTAGAGCCAACTGAGACCTGAACCCAAGATGTCACCTACAATCTTGGGACCTCCCCATGAAGGCCTATAGCTTGTTACAGTTCACAAGATTTTTACCGTGATCGATTATTACGCTACTTGTCACTTCTTCACCAATTTTTATTAGCAGAGAAAGTTTATACCATATGATGTGGTCTTTCTTTTAAAGGGACATAATCATATTACAGAAAATTTTCTTTTTTTAAGGTTTCTTTGTTTATTTTAAGAGAGAGAGAGAGAGCGTGAGAGCGCAAATGATCATGCGCATGTGTGAGTGGGGGAGAGACAGAGAGAGAGAGAATCTCAACCAGGCTTGGGTTGTCAGCGCAGAGCCCGATGTGAGGCTTGAACTCACAAACTGTAAGATCACGACCTGAAACAAGATCAAGAATCAGATGCTTAACCGACTGAGCCCCCAGGCGCCCCTACCTAAAAATTTACTATAAAGAGCGAAGTTCACCCACCATTAGTGTTTTGGCACATTTCCTTTCTGTCTTCATTTGCGCTTGAGCAAGTGAATGAGAAGAGAAAGTAAAAGAAAGGCCAATAAAGTAAATATACAGGCAGATATAACTGTAATATTGTAGACTTATCCTTTAGCACGACCATGAGTTTGTTAGAAACTGAGCTGGAGTCTCCCGATGGCCATATTTCCTGCCTTCTCTGTGACTTGGGAAAAGTTCTGTTTCTTGGCCAAACCTGGATTCTACGATCCAGTTTTAGCCTCATCTGGTGAACACAATTCTAACCTAAATGTCCTCAAGAGAAAAATTAGGTGGCAATGAGTCCAGCAGGTGGCTTGGTTGGAATCCTCTTGCTGGACATTGTCCATGGGTTACTGACCTCTGGATCAGTTCAACTAGACCCATGAGTGAGCTTCCGCGACTGCCATGCCACAGTTTGGAGAAGGGACAGTGGAAGGTGCCAGCCTGAGCTCCTCGTGGCAGGTTCCTGTCGCTCTGCTCCAGGGCCCTGGGGAAAGCCTTCCCTGCACCCCCTTCGCTGTCCTCTGTAACACCCCCACCGTGACGGACTTCCACTCTCCCGACTGGCATACTGCAGAACAATGGACAGATACTGAACCAAACCTACACACAGTACACAGTTTGGGAAGTGCAGGCTCCCTCTTTGCCCCTCTCCCACTCTCATATGGTCTCTCTCTGTCTCAAAAATAAATAAGCAGGGGCGCCTGAGTGGCTCAGTTGGTTGGGCCTCTGATTCAGGTCATGATCTCACATTCCTGGGTTCGAACCCTGCATCGGGCTCTGTGCTGATAAGCTCAGAACCTGGAGCCTGCTCCCAATTCTGTGTCTCCCGCTCTCTCTGTCCCTTCGCCTCTCATGCTCTGTCTCTCTCTATCAAAAATAAATAAAACATTAAAAAATAAGTAAATAAATAAGCATTAAAAAAGAAAGGTGGCGCCTGGGTGGCTCAGTCGGTTAAGCATCTGACCTCAGCTCAGGTCATGATCTCACAGATCATGGGTTCAAGCCCTGCATCAGGCTCTGTGCTGAGAGCTCAGAGCCTGGAGGCCGCTTCGCATTCTGTGTCTCCTTTGCTCTCTTTCCCTCTCCCACTCATGCTCTGTCTCTATCTCTCTCTTTCAAAAAGAAATAAACCTTAAAAAAAATTAAAAAAAAAATAGGAGTGGCATTGCTGTATGACAGGGAGCTTCTGGGTTTCGTTTTTTTTTTTTTAATGTATTATTTTTTTGAGAGAAAGAGAGAGAGAGAGAGAGAGAGAGAGAGAGAGAGACAGTGTGAGCAAGGGAGGGTCAGAGAGAGGGAGACACAGAATCCAAAACAGGCTCCAGGCTCTGAGCTAGCTGTCAGCACAGAACCTGATGTGGGGCTCAAATCCACAAATTGCAAGATCATGACCTGAGCCGAAGTCGGGCACTTAACCGACTGAGCCGCCCAGGCGCCCCTGGGTTTCGTTTTTTGAGGAGCTGCTAAACCATTTTCCTGATGGAATGCTGCTGGAGGCACTGGTTCCCCGTCCCCTGCAGGGGGAGGCCTCGGTGCCTGCCTCTGGCCTTCAGGACTCTTCTGGTTCTGGCCCCACACCAGGATCTGCTCTCACTGGATGGGTTTGAGCCACACGCTGCCTCCTCACTTGGCCTGGGTCTCCTTCCTTTCGCCGGAGGGACCCCTTCCTCTCTCTCCAGGACCCAGTGGGCACCCTGCCTGCCCTGCCTCCTTTGGGAAAAATCGTCCCTCCCTGCTGCTCCCAAGGCACCCTGGGATCCGTGATCCCAACTGACTGGCCAACGTGGGTTCGGACTGTCCGCCCTGCAACGGCCCTCTGCCCCTCACCTCCTGCTGCTGCGCTCCCGTTTTAGGGTCCCAGCCCACGGAAAGCAAGCGGGGACTGTTCCCTGCGGCCACGTCCGTGCCCAGCACGCCCAGTCAGTCACTGCCGGCCCGCGTGCACGCCGCTGCTCTGCTCTCAGCCTCCCTCACGTGGCGTCCTTGTCACATGGAGGAATCTGGCTGGCCCCAGCGTGAGCGCGGGGAGCTGAGCCTTCGCGCTGGCAGGCCGCCCCAGGTTACCAGGGTGGTGACTGGCCGCCTCCCCTCCTGGGCCCCTGCCCATCTGGAAGGATGCCCTCGGGCACTGCCCTCCTTGAGCCAGGCCATCAGGTCACCTGATCCCCCGCCGCGGTGGCTGAGTGGCCAGCTGAATGCTCCCACTAGGAACACGTCTCAGAGAAGCAGCCTTCCAGGGGGCCGCCTCTCCTTAGGGGCTGTCGTGTGGCACTGACAGCGGCCCGCGTGGCCTCTCACCCAAGCCCAGCGTCTTCCTTTAAAAGCCTGTCCAGCTTCTCACACTGTTGACCCTTCCTCGGAAATAGGCGTCCGTGCCTCCAGCTCAGACGATCGTGGGGGCATCGTCCGCTTGGCTTGCACTCCGGGCTGCCTGTCCACGCCAGTCCTCCTGGGGTTCAAATCTGAGCTGCATCCTCCAAGCCCCAAGCCGCTGATTCGCTTGTTGGCAGCCCCTTCCCCCACCAGTGGGGTCCAGTGTCCCGGGCCGTCTGAATGCACCCCCTTCTCACTCTGTTTCCCGTGCGCTGTGTGCCTGGCTTGGAGCCTGCTCCCGCTCTCCACCAGGCCTTCCTCTCCGGGGGGCCTTCTCTGGCCCCGGCTCTGTTGTTCCCACAACTCCTCCCACTTCCCTTCGTAGCCCTCACTCACCAGACGGCCTTTTAAAGGTCGGTTTTCCTCCTCTGTCTCCCTCGCCAACCCCACCACGAATTGTCCCGCTGTGTCCCCAGCTCCTAGGCCAGGGCCTGGGCATGACAGGGGCTGGAGCAACCTGTGCCAAGGGTGGAGGAACTAAGAGGCAGATGGACCGACGGGTGAATGGACAGAGGAGGAGACAGATTTATGGGGGGATGGGTTGTCAGACAGATGGACTGAGGGGCCGTTGAACTCATGGATGGATGTACTGATGGGCGACAGGCAGACAGCGGATGGGCTGAGGCCCTTTGTGGGTGCAGGTTTCCCCCCAGAGAGTGAAGGGTACACCCGATCTGTGACAGTTTCCTGCTCTCAAGTTCAGCAGCCGGGCATTGGGCTGTCAGTAGGGCCCAAGGTTGGTGAAGGTCCTGAGGCTTTTAGGAAGCTTTCTAGAGCAAACAAGATTGTCTAAGCCCAAAGGCAGGTCTTGGGGGGGGGAGGAGGAGCCAGGCTGCTGACCTGGGTGCGGTCCTCCTCTAGGCCTGGAGGGTCACAGACGTCCCCTAGCGATGGTCCCGCTGCTGGAGGGAGCACATCTGGGAGCCTCTCAAGGGTGCCAAGAGGCCTGGCCTGCGTCTAATTTTTTGTTTTGTTCTGAGGCTCCCAGTTTGGTTAAAAAAAAAAAAAAAAAAAAAGAATTCCATAGGAGGGTTATGAATGTTATGGGATTTAAAACTATTTACCTTTATTAAGATAGTGCTTTTTAAACAAAAACCGCATAGGCGTTATAGTCACAGGGTAATGACAAAATTTATAAGAACTACTGATTCATCGCGTGTTCCAGGCAGGCTGGAGCTGTGACCACAGAGTCCCCTATCCCTGTGGCTGAGCATAGTCACATTTGGAGATGATATAAAATATTTGACCTTGAGGCTTCCATGAAAGTGAGGCCAAGGCCCCTCCTCCTACCTTCATCTCGGGCTTTCCTCTCCTACTGCCAACCCCTCAAGTCCTCCCAGGCTGAGAAACGAGGATACAGGGGTGGCATCTGGGACAGGGAGCAGGTCACACATGTTCCCAGGGCTAGGGGTGGCCAGGGTGCAGGAATTCTGTGCCTGGCTTCCCTGGCTGATGGGGCTGGGGTTGCAAATGCAATTCCCCGAGGCCGCCGTTCTGAGCTCTGATGCCTGCCTCCCCGGAGCAGGGCCTGCTCAGCTGGGGCCTGGCTGTGCCGACTGCCTCCTAGTCCTCACAAATCTGTCCCAGTGGACGTCTTCCCTCTCCCTCTGCAGAGGGGGGCCATGAGCCCTCCTCCCTGCAACATGACTAGCTCAAGGTCACCCAGTAGCCAAGCTCAGACGGGAACCTGCTTCTTCAAGGCCTGGGTTGGGGATGCCGCTGGCAGGAGGATGTTTTGGGTTCATCTTTTTTGTCTCTAGGGCTTAGCACGGACTCTGACCTGTCAGTGGAAGATCAGGAAATCTTTGTTGAATGAGTAATAGCAGCCAGTGTTTACTGAGTGCCAGAACTGTGGTAGCTTCGAGTCTATGTGATTTAATTGAATCCGCCCCTGGCTCAGGGCAGCAGTACCTTTATCCCTGTGTAGGCAGAGAAGCGGGAGTGCACAGAAAGGACCAGAAACCTGCCCAACCTCAAACTACTAGTAAACAGAGCTGGGGTTTGGACCCAGGTAGTACCAGAGCCACTGCCGAGACCAGCGCCATCTGACAGAAAAATCGTGTGAGCCTCTTGTGAAATCTGAAAATTTCTCGTTGTCACTTAAAGAAAAAAAAAAGTAAAAGAGAAACCGCTATATTTTATGGAATCCAACAAATGCAAAATATTATCATTTTAACATGTAATCAATATAAAATTATGAATAAAATAGTTTAGATTCTTTTTTTTTTTTTTCCCCAAGCGGAGTGTTCCAAACCCAGTATGATTTTAACTTACAGCACATCCCAGTGTGGACCGGCCACATTCTGGGTGCTCAGTACCTACCTCTGTCCGGTGGCTTCCGTGTTGGGCAGAGCAGCTCTGGGCCGCTCTGCTAGTCAATGAATGAATGCTAGGAGTTGCCATTTGGAGCTGAAGGGAAGCTTGAGCACCTGGTCCAGGGGGGAAGCGGGGATCGGATGGCAGACCTGAGCATGTGGGGGGATGGTTCGCCAGGTCTCTCTCCCCACATGCGTGTGCTGGGTGAAAGCTGCCTCCTTGGCAAAGGGGTGTCTCCCAGCGGGGCTGCCCCTGAACAAAGCAGGCCTCCTGCTCAATCTCTGGGAGAGCCTGGGCAGGGCTTTGGAGAACGCAGCCACCCCGAGCTTCCAGCCCCCGAGCCTGCGGGTCTGCGTGGGGATCTGGCTCCAAGCGGTTGTTGCTTTTGGCCAAAGGTGGTTGCAAAACTCCTGGATCACAGAACAGGTACGATGTGTTCTTCGGAAAAGGTTATGAGGTTTCAGACATAACAGAGGTTCTGAGTATAAAAATAGAGGATGTCTCAGGGCCGATGTCAGAAGTGAAGTCATCAGACCCATACATACATCAGGGGTCAAGTTCGGCTGACGCATTTAGGGCACCTGGGATTCAGAAGCGGCCTGTGGCAGAAGGGGGGGCTAGAAGTAATAGACCCAGGAAGGGAGGTGGGGGGTGGGCGGTAAGGAGCCAGTGTCTTCTCAAATGGGTCTCAAGTGAAAGCGATGAGGACTGTCGCTTAAAACATTTTCTGGATCGGTCCTGAGGTGCAGTGGGAAGAGGGTGGATGGTGAGAAGAGATCTCCCCACCCCAGACTTTCCCTGGGTTGATTCCTGCCTTGGGGGCAGAGAGGGGACGAATCTGTGGCCAGTCTCTGCCCCCAGAGGGTTTCTGAAAAGGTGAGTCGGGTTGGAATAATTAAGCCTGGCCAGGCAAGCCTTTGTTAGGATGACTTGATTTATGTTGCTGGGAATGTTTTATGCTGAGGACCATCCACTGGCCTGCCAAATGTTTGGTTGAAAGAGCCTGCAGGAAAGATGGGTGGTGGGCCAAGAAGCCCTGCTGGGCCACCGAATAGCCAAGCCAGCTTGGCTTTGGGGGGGGGGCGGGGGGGCGTGGCACTGTTCTTAAAACCCCCCACGCACGGTGATAGGGTGTTGGCATAGGAAACTGAGTGGGGGCAGGCAAAATGTTGTAGCATTAAAAAAGGCCCTGACAAGGTTGTTTGATAGCAGCCACATTCTTCGAGGCAGGAGTGGAGAAGGAGGGAGCTGCTATGGGTCCGGGTCTGGGTCAGGTGAAGTCCACGTTTCAGTCCTGTGGCTGGGTTCAAGTCCTCACTGCTCGGCTTCCGGCAGAAAGCCTGAGGGCAAGCCTGCGTCTCAGCTTCCCAGTCTGCAAAATGGGGCTAATATCCCCTGCCTTTCTTTCTTGAAAGTTCAAGGTAGAGGGGGTGCCTGGGTGGCTCAGCCGGTTCAGCATCAGACTCTTGGTTTCGGCTCAGGTCATGATCTCTCTGCTCTGAGAGTTTGAGAGTTGAGTTTGAGCCCCGAGTAATTAGATCTGCACACGTGGAAGGATTTTGTGGTCAAAGCACCCCACAAATCTGGGGGTTATTCTTTTTGTTAACACCAGTGTGGATGTTTCATTTCTCTTCACTCCACTGCTTTGAGTTAATGTGTTGGTTCATCAGGACTTTTAAAACATTCATTACGATAAATTTCAGATGTACTCAGAAACAGAGGGCGGAATACTGAACCTCTCTGCCCTTCAGCCCACTTCAGCGATTTTTAATATTTCATCAGGGCGATTTTGAGCTCATTTAATAACAATCCCTTTTGCTAATTGAGTTCTCAAAGTGCTTCAAGTCCTTTGAACTAAAATCTCAGGAATCATACGCCAAACCTGGATGACCCAGTGGCCCCCTTGCCTGCCCTTGAACCACAAGGGCAAGGTCAGCCCTCTCAGGAGTTTGGAAGATTCTGTTGACTCTGCTTTTCAAGCTGCTATAATTTGAAGGGAAAAGGTTGTTCTGGGGTCTAAATGATTATTTACAAGGGAAACTTGGGAGTGGCTGGCAGGAGTGATGAGGGAGTCTGTCATCTCTGCCAGCCCGCCGCACAGGCGCCCCCTGGTCGCTCTGGGGGATGGTCACTCACTCCCTGGCCTGGGTGTGAAGGCTTTGGTGGGAAGGGTGGGTAGGTGGGGGGGCCGGGGTGAAGGCTGATGGCGCCGGCTTCTGTCTGTTCTGGCTCAGAGCGCCTGCGTGTCATTCAGGCTTCTTAACTTGTGGCTCTTTTTCTCATCTATAAAATGGGGTTGATGATGGTACTTGGCCAGTCTTACTGTGGGTGGTGGTGAGGGTCAAATGTCAGCTCCAGGAGGTGACCATCCATTTAGTTCACTAATCTGTCCCCTGTTCCTAGAACAGCATCTGGCGCATATTAAGTGTTCAATAAATTTATTTTGAAGAATAGGAGGGTTGGGGGGAAGGAGGAAGGAGGGAGGGAGCACAGCAGGGAGGGAGAGAGGAAAACTACATTCATCGGACTATGCATCACAAATCTTTTAGGACAAAGAAATGTCATTAGAAGGCCCCTGAGGGGGGAAAAAAAAATGCCTGATCCTTTGGGCTTGGAATGACGCTCTACTTTTTCTTTCTGCAGAAATTATGTTCTTATTCTAGATTTAGTTCCAGTGACGTTTCATTTTTTTTTTAATTTTTTTTTAATGTTTATTTTTGAGAGAGAGAGAGAGAGACAGAGCGCTCGTGGGGGAGGAGCAAAGAACAAGGGAGACACAGAATCGGAAGCAGGCTCCAGGCTCTGAACTGTCAACACAGAGCCCGATGTGGGGCTCGAACCCATGAATGGTGAGATCGTGACCTGAGCCAAAGTCAGATGTCCAACTGACCTAGCCACCCAGGCACCCCAGGCATTTCATCTTTTAATTAAAATGTTCTGGATTTTTTCTAGCAAAATCCATGTGTGCCGCGCCCTCCCCCCTCCTCCGTGGTCCCACCCTGTTGTTCCTGCCTCTGGAAAGCTCAGATAAAAGTATGGTGATTGTTCCACTTAGTCAGATGACAGTGGCATGCTGATCCTCAGATGCACATCTACGAGGTTGACACAGTCATTTCCACGTTACCATAGAGGACACCGAGATTTAGAAGGGTGACGTGATTCTTCCAGGCAGACACAGCTAGTAACGTGGTCCGATTTAGATCCAAACTGAGCTTTGTCTAATTCCAAAGCCACGCTCAGAGCCCCATTCCTCCTTGCTGCTCCTGAGTGCATCCAATCCTTTGCTTCTGGTCCTCGCTCTCCGGGTTTGGCACTTCTAGGTAGGAATGGAGCCCGTGCCTGTGCCCGCTGCTCCCATGGTTGGTGCAGAGCTGGGCACCCCGGAGATGTGCACTAATCCGGTGCGGATGCCTCTCTATGGCTGGTCAGTAGCACTCCATGTTATTATGGACAGCGACATGGGGTCTTTCCCCCTCCCCACCCCAGGCTGCCTGCACATTCCTCCGGGAATTTACGAGCCCCCTGGGGCAGGGGCCTGGCTTAGTGCAACCGGGCTCAGCACACATCAGTTCCCGGTGGGACTGGCAGTTCCACCAGGACTGTGGGCAGGGGGGGTGGGAGGAAAGAGTGGAGGGGCCCTGAACACCCAAATATAAACTCTGTGCAGACAAGGGCCTTGTCTAGCTGTCTAGTTATAGGTGCGGTGCCTGTGGCAGGATCCAGCACACAGTGGGGATTAATAGATGTGTACTGCAGGTACTGTATGCAGGTGGGCCAGGCTGAGGGACGACCCAGCGTGACCCTGTGCCCTGTGTGGACGGCAGTTCTATTGCCCCTCACTGGTGTCACTGGTCGGGCTTGCCTGGAGTGTGGCCTCATAGCCTGGCGTGGTTGGATACGCGTCCTTTTGTCCAGAGCCGGCCCCAGGGCCTTGCTGCACCCGCTATTATTTCCCAGTCATCCTCCTTGCTCTTGTCACACACCCGCCTCTGCTTCTTAGCTCCTGGACAAGTGGCGGGCAGGATGGTCCTCTGGAGAGGCGGAGACAGTGTCGGAGCCAGTAGTCCCTGGCCTTGGGCGTGCCCTGGAGCTTTCCTTTAAATGGCGTTCCGACCCCCAGCTGCATTTCAGGTCATATTCCCAGAGAGCCTGCAGATGAGGGCTCAGTCTGTTTATTTTCCAAGATTGCAAAAAAACATGCCCTTCCCCCCTCCCTCTGACCTTAAACAAAACTTTTTTCCCTCCAACACTTACTTGTATTTTTAACTCCATGAGAAAATAGGGTAAGGGAGCATATTTTCGTTTCAAAACTGTCATTTTAAAAGATTTTTTTTTCCCATTAAAAAATAAGCTTTGGGGGATGGAGAGAGTAGGGTGGGGCTTTTTTGGTGGTGGTGGTGGTGGTGGTGGTGCAGTGGGAGCTACATGGAGCTGGTTTGCACCTAGAGCTCCGTGTACGTGGCTTATGTTGGAGACAGAGGGCTCTGCAAGGTGAGCCCGCGGCTGTTCTGGTCCTTGTTGTGATCAAGGATTTCTGGGCACCTGTCCTCTCCTCCCTGAAGACCTGGGGCCGGACCAGCTGAGAGCTGCAGGCGAGCATTTCCCTCCTGTGGCAGGAAGTGCTGAATGTCTCTGCTTTTTCTTTTTTTTTTTAATGTTTTTATTTTATTTTAGAGACAGAGAGACAGAGCATGAGTGGAGGAGGGGCAGAGAGGGAGACACAGAATCTGAAGCAGGTTCCAGGCTCTAAACTGTCAGCAAAGAGCCCGACACGGGGCTCGAACTCACAAACCATGAGATCATGACCTGAGCTGAAGTTGGATGCCTAACCGACTGAGCCACTCAGGCGCCCTAATGTCTCTGCTTTTGAGAGCTGGTGTCCGGGCAGGGTATGGGCTTGTGACTCCCCTCCCACCATGGGGGTCAAGGACGGCAGCAGCCCACGGGCACGTTTGCAGTCCCTGAATTCCCTTGGATCAGGATTGTGGGATGTGGATGTGGCCATCGACCCTTGGCCATCATCTCACAGCCACTCGGAGGATGAGGAGTGGAGTTCTGAACGAGAGCAGCTTCCCTGCGTCCTTGGTTTTTGTGCCACACGCTCTGTCCTCCCGAGCCTCCCTGAGGCCCAGCAGTGGTTTTTTTCATTGACTTCCTGGAGGCATTTCGCTTCAAGCACAGACTGAACTCTTTGGTCTGACTGGGTTAGCCTAGGTGTGGTTCGCTGTGTTCAGGCTGTACAGCTGGCTGTGTTCTTTGTTCAACCACTGTTGGGATCAGGGAAGTCAGCACATCTTTTCAGAGGTGTTTCTAGAATTTAAAACTTAGTTCAGTAATTACTTGTTGATTGGGAGGCCGCTCTGTGTTCAAGTGAGATAGAAAAGCTGGCCGCTGCTCACAAGGAGTGCTTGCTCAGCAGAGGACGTTAAATTATGAGAGGCTCCAAATGCTGAATAGCTTCTGGAAGAATCTCTCCAGCCCCTTATCATGCCTCCAGCCTTGTCTCTCGCCTCTGCTGCCCCTCTGCCGGGTCAGTTTCATTCCTTCTTTCTCCTCGACCTTTGTCATAGCCCCTGAAATGCTTCCTGGCCTTGCCGGCATTGTGGTGGCTCTAAAACTTGCATCTGACGCGCTTCCCTTTCACAACCTGCCTCCCACTTCCGCCCAGACTCCTCTGCCTTCCCAGGCACCCCGAGACCCAGCCGTTCCCGAGGATCCCTCTCTGCTTGGAGTGCTCTCCTGCCCTCTGCGTGGCGGACACCTACTTGTCCTTCTGGGTCCTCTGTCGTCCCCTCCTGTTCACACAGGTCCCGTAGATCTCCTTGTTGGGCATGATCCTCTGTTCCCATGTTGGTCCTGTCTTCCAGACTGGGCTCCCGTGGGGAGGGAGGGGGCTTTCATTCCTGCATTCCTGGCAGCGTGCCCAGCGCAGTGCAAGTCTAAGATGGGCGTGTGTTTATTTAGTAAGTGCACCCGGGATAGATGGGGAGGGCCGTAGCAAAGTGAGAGGGACAGGAGAGGGGGTCCCTGGCTCAAGCAGAGGGAGAAGCTTTGCAGAGGTGAAACTTGAGTTGGCCCTGGAGGGGTGAGTACACAGATTGATGGGTGGATTGGGGTACAGGGTCTCAGGTAGCAGAAACAGTGTGACGGAGGCTGGGGGGCCCAGCTGCAGTGGTGCGCAACACTGGGGGGTGATCCGCTGCGGAGTTTTTCTCTATAATCTTTATGTTTCCTACGGATTGATCTCTTCCACTTTCCACAAGCTGACATCAGAGGCAAAGGAAGGTTCTTTTGAGCTTCTCAGGTGTAACCAAATTCATCAGGAAACTCGGTGAAGCCTGTGCCACCCTTTCAGCTCCATGCCTGGTATCCTTGGAGACAGGTGTCTGGACATGTGCTCCTTTTGTGATCCCTCCTGCAGGTTGTGGCTGGGCAAGTGGGCATGACCTGAATGTGCTGGCCACTGAGGGTGTGACCACAGCTACCGTGGGCGCTGGTGGGGGCAGAGCTGTTTCATGGAGCCAGGAAGGAACTGTCTTCGAGGACCTCCTCCTTGGCTTTCACAGTCGCCTGGTGCCTTCGCTTGGCCTTATCCGCTCATTGTTTTTGGGTTGTGCCTTAAGCCGGTAGCTATTCTGGGGGTCTTTCAGAGAATTCTAAAAAAATAAATAAGCCCCAAATTTAGTTCTCACCGTCAGGGAATAAGTACTTTTGAAGTCGTGCACAAACTGAAGGATGCCATTTGCCAGGACGGGGTGGGACTCTCCAAACATTTTTGACTTTGTGGTGCTGAGAGAACACTGCACAGACCCAAGTTCAAATCCCAGCTAACGTTTATAGAGCACTCACTGTGTTCACGTGACCTCTTGTTTGATCCTCCTAAGTGCAGTGTCCCGAGGTCTGTGTTCTTTGCTCAGTTGTTCACTCACTAGTTAGTCAAGATTATCGAGCTCCTCCTATGTACCAGGCAGGACTGCAGGTGCTGAGAAAGACAGACCGACTCCTCCCCGGGAGTTTCTGTCCCAGCAGGAGTGACCGAGGGTGGCAGAGAGCGGCAGAGAGCTCCAGTTTCTTCCCCAGGAGCAGGGCAGATCCGACAGAGGCCAAGATGCTAATTATCTTTCGTGCCACATTAGACGGAATCCTGGTTTTAGCTTCATCTAATCCCATCGTTTCCAAACTTGTTCTTAAATGTCTTAGAAACCTGTTGTTCAGATTTCTTTAATGGTTCATAAGGGATGCCAGGGGCACCTTGTGGGGCCCTCGTGAAACCATTTGAAAAACCACAGTCTAGCCAGGCTCTTGTTTTAACAGTGAGGACTGCAGGAGAGAGAGAAGGTGGCACCAGTCTCCTGGTGCCATTGTGACACAGCGCCCTCCAGCGTGCCTCCGTATCCCCCGTTCAAGCAGCCCTCTCTCCTCCAGGCGCGCTCGGCTCCAGGGATGGCGAGCAGCCCAAGGTGGATGCTCCCTGGCCAGGACCTCGCATTTTACTTCAAACTTAAAGTGCCATTCTCCCTAAAGAAAATGCTGAAATGCTGCTGAGGAGTGGACAAATATGCATGCCCTCCGAGCCTGGGCGCCTGAGCCGCAAGTGCCTATGAGCAGCTGTGT
>NC_043701.1:175071450-175105436 GCF_006229205.1 Suricata suricatta
AAGCAGGCTCTGTGCTGATAGCAGAGAGCCCGATATGGGGCTCAAACTCCTGCACCGTGAGATTGTGACCTGAGCTCAAGTCAGACGCTTAACTTATTGAGCCACCCAGGCACCCCAAACCTGACATTGAACTGAAGACTAGTACGTTACCTTCCAGATGACTGGCCACAGCTTCCGACCCCCAGTCTGGGGTTAGTACTGCTAGCAACCGCTCCAGCAAGGGGCAGGAGCCTGGGCCCCAGAAGAGGGAGCGATATGTGCTCTGTGGGATGGGGGCGGGAAGGGGCAGCTCAGTCTGGAGAAAGACGTCAGAGTGCAGTTAGCCAAGGACAGAAGTTACCCCCCCACCCCCGCTCTCATCTGTGCAGTGGCTCAGCTTAGAAACTCATAGTCCCAGAAAGAGGACACGTTTCCCTTGGCTTCCTTCCAGTCACAGGATGGAATAGGAAGGACATCAGGACATCGTCTCACCTGCTGTCTGCTTCTAGGAGATTGGTAGCACCTGTGTTCTAGAACATTCTCCCTTATGTTATTAATATACTGACCTAGAGGTTTACAAAAGATCATTTTTCTGGGTAAGCTTTTCATTGAGGTGTACTGTCTATGTAGAAAAGTATGGAAGCCAGGGCGCCTGGGTGGCTTAGCTGGTTAAGTATCCAACTTCGGCTCAGCTCATGATCTCAGGGTTTGTGAGTTCAAGCCCCACACCGGGCTCTGTGCTGACAGCTCAGAGCCTGGAGCCTCCTTCAGAATCTGTGTCTCCCTCTCTCTCTCCCCCTCCCCTGCTCCCACTCTGTCTCTCTCTCCTTCAAAAATAAACAAACATTTAAAAAAATTACTTAAAAAAAAAAAAGGAAAGCACAGAGGCCGTGTTGAGCTGCTGGCCGGGTTTTCACAGGACATGCACGTCCTGGAACCAGACCCCCACCCCCGGAGCCTTCTCCAGGCCCCATCTGCCGCAAGGTGGTTCTAACACCATGCGTTGGTTTTGCTCACCTTCGAATATGAGATGTGTGGGATCTTATCATGTTTGCCTTTTACATCTGGCTTCTTTTCCTCACCCCTGTGTTTGCAATTCACCACATGGTCACATGTAGCTGCAGTGGTCTGTTCTCCAGCATAGACTCCCACTGTCTTCCACGCACATTCGATGGACACAGAGTGGGGGTTGTTTTCCTATCCTATGGAGAAGGAAGCCCACAGCTGGGAAGGGGAAGCAGCCTGCTGAGGTGACACAGGTCATCAGAGGTGAGCTGGGGCTCCCCCCCCCCATAGGTGTCTCCCTGGTCTCCACTCCCCAGATCCTGAGACAGTGCAGTGAGAACCTTCTCCTCCAGGATCTTGTAATACATCCTGGAACTCTCCCCTCCAGGCCCCCCTGTGCTGCAGTAGGAGAAATGGAGACTGTCCTTCGCTCCTCTGGGAAATAACTCACATTCCCTGAAAGTCACCCTTGGATGGCTGGCTAAGGGATGCCAGCCTCCTTGAACTCACCCTCCTTCCAACCCTGTAATTATCCATGTTGCTCGTCCTTGAGCCCTTCCTTAGTGAGCTGTGATTCTCAAACTGTGAACTTAGCTAGAAAAACCTCCAGAGGGCTGGCTCTTCCCGGGAAGGCTGCCTCAGCCTAGTGCTGAGGTGGGGACACAGGCAGAGGTGCCTGCTTCGTGCTTAAAATCACCGACGGTCCTCTGCTAGGAGGTCCTGTCGTCTCCTGCTGCTGTAAACCCCACTCCTGCACAACCCTGGCTCAGGCACAGAAGCCTGCTACTGGAGCATTCTGTGCCCTAGCCGCTCCTTATTCTTTGTCTTTAAATGGGACGTCTGTTGTCAGGGAGACCCGCCCCACCACCGCCTCCCCATTGCAGCGGCAAAGTGTGTTCGCAACTCTGGATATTTATTTCTGGGCCCTAAAGGTCAAACACCCTTTCATCTCCTGGAGAAGTCTGACCTTGCGTCACCCTGAGGAGCTGGGAGTGGATTGTTCGTTAAGCAATAGTCCAGATCGCAGTGGCTCTGGGACGTGTCCCATTGGACAGCCTGCCAAGGAAGTGACCTGATCTTTCCGGGAGTGATTTGTCACCTTTGCCCTAGAAATTGCCAGTGGCACTTTGGTCCTCCAAAATCCCCTGGCTCTCCATTTGAGTTACTTTCACCGTGTTTCCTTGCCAGTTGAACCCTGGGTTTTCTGAATTCCCAATCTGGTTTTGCTTTGTAGCTAAGTCTAAACAGCAAACACGTAGCATACATAGCATTATTCTCCCTGCCTGTGCCAGTGGCAGACATTGTTAATCGATTGTGGCACTCCTGTCCACTGAGCCTGACCCCTGTCTTAGTCTTGGCACTCCAGGCAGCTCACGGGCTTAACGAAATCTTTTTGTCATTATAGCTGCAAGTGGTTCAAACAGAAATCCTGCTATCAGCTGAGGAAACTTGATTTCCAGTGAAAGGGCCCAGAAATGAATGAAAGACACCTTTTTGAAACATTTGTTAGTTGCCTGGACTTTTTCTGGGTGGGAAGGCAGGGAGTGGGTGATGAGGCAGGTCTTGGCTACTGGGTATTTTGGATTCAGGAGCACACATTCCTTTAGGATGTCATTTCGTACTTCAAGAATCACACTTTGAAGGAGACTGGAAGATAGCAAAATAAATTCCTGGGCTTCGTCCCAGCCCCCTGGGGCTCACAACTGGAGACGGTTAGTGGAGTCCTAAGCTTAAAAATGGGACTTGATACAAGTCCCCACTTTGGAACAGACTACTTCCTGCTTCCTGAGTGAGACCCCACCTGGCAGAAGGGAGGCTCTTACTGGGGGTGGGGGCGGCCCAAGGGTAGCCATCACTTTGCCGAAGGCCGAGTTAGGTCTGGGCCCTCCTTGCCCTGCGTGTTTATTTCCAAGGCAGAACTCCAGGGCTCGCCAGAGCACTTACCACCTCTGTTCACAGGAGCGGGTTGGTCATTTTCTCTAGCAGGCGGCTTAGGCTGAGGATGGGGTTGGGGGCCACGTGGAACCCGGGCGATTCCTTCCGGGGGTCCCACGTTTGTTACCCCATTCCTAGTGTGCCGTGTTATTGCAGCTGGACTGGCTCGGGTGTGTCGGCCTCCGGCCAGCCTACCTATTAGTTTAAAACCAGACGTAATCAAAACGTAAATACTTCTTGGGGCCAGAAAGCAGGTCTTTCCAGGCGTTTGAGCAGAGGCAGCAGAGCTGGAGGCTGAGCAGAGGGTGGGGCCTGTCAGGCTCCTTGTACGTGGAGATTGGGGTTCCCTGGGGCCTCTATCAGGGGCCTCTGGAGGGGCCGCCTTTTGCCAGGGTGACTGACGCCCCGCGGGCCCCACTGCTACTTGTGGACCCTGTCACCGGGGCAAAGGTTGTTTGGGTGGTGACGGTTTCTGCTCCCTTCCTCCTCCCCTGACCCCCCCTTCCCTACCTCCCTCAGGGTCAGTGACAGGAGGTGGCATTTCATAAGGGGGAACTAGAGGCTCAGAGGGGCTCAGATGTGACCCTCTCAAGATTGCTCAGTGAGTAGAGGACAGTCACACACGTGTGGAGGCTACCTTTTCATGTGGTCTGGGCTCTGAGGATCGGCAGTGACCAAGGCAGATGCCGTCCCTGCCCCTAGGGTGGGGATGGAAGAGTGGCAGTGAACCAGGAAGCAAGCAAGATCGTGTCATGTGGAAAGAAACAATGTATAAGTACATGAGCAGGAATAATTCCTGATAGTGATAGATACCGTAGAGCTGATGAGATAAAGCAGAATTCAATGAGGGGAGGGGACAGTCTCTACAGGGGGAGATGTTACACTAGAGGGGTCCTGGGGGCCTCCACGGAGGCATGGGAGGACAGGGGTCAGAAAGGAGCCATCAGGGGATGATGGGGCAGGAGGCACAGCTGGTGCAAAGGCCCGGAGGTGGGAATGGGGAAGAGGTCAGGCTGCCTCATGGCGGGGGCATCTGGGGCGTGGCGGGGGCCCAGCCAAGAGGCAGGCGGGTGCAGGTTGGATGTGGCAGTCATTGGAGGACTTTAAGAGAGAGTTCTATGATGTGCCTTGGGTTTGGCCAATGCTGGGGTTTGGCTCTGGGTTTGGCTGCATGGGGATGCTTTGAAGGGGGCGAGAACAGACTGGTGGGAGAGCAGGAAGGAGGCTGGGCCAGCGGAGTGGCAAGAGAGGATGCTGGCCTGGTCCAGGTGGCAGCAGTGGAGATGGAGGGAGGGAACAGGCAGGTGTTTTCAGGTAGCCTCGCAGACTGGGAGGTGGACTCGGTGTGGAACATTCGCTGGGGAGGCAGGTGAAGGTCCGGGGCGTCTCCAGGGCTTCTCTAATCTGCTCACCACCCAGGGTCCCACCGTGCCCCGCATCCCCTCCCCAGGCAGACCCAGGATCCTGGCTTAGCCTCAAGTGCCCGTGTGATGCCTGCCTCCTAAAAGCGTCTGTTCTCCTGCCTGGAGGGAGGCTGGGCAGTGTGACGTCACCTGGAGCTCGCTGACGGGTCTGGCCTGTGTTTAGTGCCTGAGAACAGCCGGGGAGGCCGCCTTGGGCACCCCTGGCTCATGGGCCCAGGAAGCGAGATGCGGCCAGCAGAGGGGTGAACCGGGAGAGGAAAGGCATGGGGCCAAGTGATTGGTCCTTGGTGACAAGGATGGCACAATTGCGAGAACTGCCATGGACGGTGCTGTCACCGTCCACTGCGCTGGGAGCTGTACGTGGTTCCTCAATTTATTCCTCCCAACCCTGAGTGGCAAAGTAAATCTTCTCGTTCTCATTCGCAGATGCAGCGACCAGGGCTCAAAGAGTATTGGCCCAAGGTCGCCCAGCTAGTGGGTGGGTGAGCTCACTTAACCGGCACCCAGCACCGTCCTCAGGGCCCCGTGTTGTCCCATCACCAGCCGTCTGCTGAGGATCTGTCTAGGGGTGGGGGCCTGAGCACCCACATCCCCACAGAGGTGCTCAGTCTGTGCACGCGGGTGAGACTGCAGGGAATGTGCCCACAGGGCAGTTCTCTTACTGGGAGACTTTTGGGAGCTCCCTCCCCCCCTTTCTCCTCCTTCTCCCCCTCCCTCCTCCCCCCTCCCCCTTCTCCTTCCCCTTCTCCTCCCGCTTCTCCTCCCTCCCTTCCTCTCCTTCCTTTACCAGAGGACTTGCTGCTGGGGGTCAGGCCTAGTGGCAGCTGCGGGGAGAGGGGACCTTCGGGCCCAGGGAAGAGCTCTGCTGGCCCTGCCCTTGAAGGCGGCTGAGCCACCACACTGCTGGGCCCCTACCACCTGCAGGGGCCACATCTGAGCAGCGACCTCTCCCTGTTGGCCACCTGTAGCTTCCTGCCGGTAGGCAGGAGGTGGAGCCCCTTCGTCAGGTTTGGAGGAGCTCAGTGAACTCCTGTAGGGTCTGAGGACGAAAATAATGCCAGGAGGTTGCTACGCAGTTTTCTTTAGCAGAAAGGAGGGGTGGTCGTTACTCTGGGATCCAGGAGTGGAGGGTGTGATATGCCTACGTTTTCTGAACCTCAGTTCAGGGGCCCCGGCCGGAAAGGTGACCATCTCTGTCTTCATGGGGACAGGGTGTGAAACTCTCGGGCGATCGCTCCTGCTGCTGACCCGTGGCAGGCACACAGGAAGTGCCGGTCGGTGGGTGGGCGCGTGAGGGAATGAGTTGACCCTGGCCTTCTAAGCTTCTCTCTTGCCACAGACACGCACTATCCAGGCCAGTAGCCACTTGCCACATGTGGCCATAGTCCTTAAAACGTGGCCAGTCTGAACTGGGATGTGCTCTAAGTGTATAGTTGTACACTGGATTCCAAAGACTTTGGAAAAAAGGAAAAATGTCTCATTAACAATTTTTTTATGCTGCTTACATGTTGTAATGGTAATATTTTAGATACCCTGAGTTAAATAAAATATGTTCTTAAAATTAATTTTACTTGCTTTTCTTTCCTTTATCTTTTTAAAAAATGTCTATTTACTTTGAGAGAGAAAGAATTCGAGTAGGGAAGGGGCAGAGAGAGAGGGGGACAGAGAATCCCAAGCAGGCTCCACAATGCCAGCACAGAGCCCGACGCGGGGCTCGAACTCACAGACCATGAGATCATGACCTGAACTGAGATCAAGAGTTGATGCGTAACCGACTGAGCCACCCAGGAGCCCCTCTCTTTCCCTTCCAATGTGGCTCTCAGCCAATTTAAAATTGCCTATGTGACTTGCATTATATTTCTTTTGGAGCTTCTGACCTCCTAGCTCTCAGATCTCCCTGCTTCAAACGCTTTGACTGAGGTGTTCATTTTTGAAAGATCTGGGTTGGAATTCTGATTCTACCATTCCTGGCTATTACCAAAGACAGCACCCTAAGCCTCAGTTTCTTCATCTCTGAAATGGGGATGGTCAGTCCAATCTTAGGCGCTAGTGTCAGAATTAAATGGAGGAGACAGGAAGTGCCTTGTGTGTGGAGCCCAAGATGTTTCTCAAGGAGGCAGGCTGTGATTCTGGAGGTTTGGGCCAGCCCATGATGGAATCTGGCTCCTGGGACTTAAGTTACAGGTTGTAATGATGATCTGGAGGCGAGTGAAATAAAAAGGAACATAAAATCACCACTTTTCATCACCATTCCTCAGTTTTCTCATCTGTCAGAGCCAGACCTGCCTTGTTGAATTGTGGGATTGGGACGGGCCAGCCTGTAAGGAGCATCCCTTGGCAACAGCACCTAATGGCTGTTATTATTTTTATTTCTTTGGCTGCCTCCCCCCCCCCCGCCCCCGGCTTTCTGTAACCAGCATTTCCTCTTGAAGCTTTAGAAACAGAGACTTGAAGTGATTGCTGGCAAGTGAAGGCACACAGCTCAGACCTGCTCCTTGGCTTGACCTTAAGGTTGGGTGTGGCCAGCAGGCGGGGGCTGGTCCATTGAAGCTGTGCAGGGCTGCAGGGGAAGAGGTGCAGAGTCAGGTTCTTGGGGTCCCCAGAGCAGCGGCATGGCCATGGCACGTGTTGCCCAGACCTGCCGTGGTGGCGCAGGTGAAGGTCTCCTTAACCTCACCCTGTGTGGGGGGGTGCACTTAGGGTCTGGCCCGGAGCCTCGGGCCTTCCCGTTCCCAGGGCTCCCTGCATCAGGCCCAGGGCTCTCCAACGTGGTGGGAACCCAGGGGCAGAGCCAGGGGCAGGTGGAAAGATGTGTCAGGTTCATTTCTGAGTCCTGGGCGGAAAGGAGCACCGTATAGCCTGCTTCTGGAGCGAAGCCTTTGCTCCATCATTCATTTAAACACTTTCTTATTTACAGACACTTCCAGACACTTCACCGGGTGCCAGGCAGTGTCCTGGGCACTTGCCACTGGTGAGCAAAAGGGATGTGGTCCCTGTCCTCTTGTATGGAAACCCAATGAAGACACAGATTATGACATGTGCTTTAAAGGAAGGACTGGGGAGCAGTGGAGACATAACTCTTGGGGTGATGGGAAGGGGGTTGGGGGAATGATGTGACGCTATGTGAGACATGAACGCTTGGCCAGTGAGGGTGGGGGCCATGCGTCGGTGCTCAGAGCCTTATTTGTGATGGTAAAAATTTGGAAATAAGAGCCAATGTGTCTCTCAATACAGAGTGAATGAATTATTTTGACAAAGCCTGTGAGAATCTGTATTGAAAAAAAGTTCATTCTCTTTAACCTTGAAATATGTCATTAAAAACAATGATGCTGGAAGTGTATATCTGGCAGAGGGAATGACGTGTGCAAAGGCCCTGAGGCAAGAAGATATAATTCTCTCAGTGAGGAAATAAGTGAAGGCCTGGCTTTTGCCCTGGAGGCCACCCTGCTTTGGGCATCTCTCTATTCGGGACAGACTCTGTACAGAGCCTTATGAAGACCTTTCTAGGAGGAGTCCTTGGTGTCCATTTGAGGACAGTGTGACGGTGGGGGAAACTGAACCATTGGGGCCGTGCCTGCCTGGGCCAGATTTATGGGAGGGAGAGTCTTTGGGGGTGAGTCAGCCCTCTGGCTGGAAGGAACAGAGCCTCAGTGAGCTTCCCCCAAGCGTCCATGGTGATTGCTCTCTCCTTCCGTGGAGGCATGTGCCTGTTAAACAGGCCATCTGAGTGAAGTGAGTCACCGTGTTCCCCTCTCTGTGAATCACGGACACCTCGGAGCAGGTCTGTGCAGCCCGAACTACACTCACCTATGAGCTTTGAGGCCTAGACAAGCAGGCTGGCTGTGTGCCTCAGCTTTGTGTCCACATACTGCTGGCTCTTCCAGGACTCTCTCTAAAAGCTAATTGGGGCTCCCGTATCCCGAAAACCTGGATTGCAGAGAGAAGACCACAGATCTGTCCAGCGTCTTTTGCTTTTCTGATGTGGAAACAGAGGCCCAAAGGTGTCCCATCTGGGGTCACATAGAGAGACAAGGGGCCGGGGTGCCATCGACACTCTGGAGCACTTTCTCCTGGCCCTGAACATGGGTCTCTATGTCCCTCCCAAGATGAGTCCTGCTGACCATTTTTGGGGAAAGATGCGTTGTGTCCGCCTCTGGCCCCTGAGCCTGCTGGGTGGCGTGGGAACCATACGTGTGAGATTCTGGATGGGGTCTCTGCACCTGCAGCTGTTCTGCTGGGGAGGTCTCGGGGTGCCGGGGGGCCACGATTACCCTGCCCAACCCTCCTTCAGGCTAGTCCACGCCAGGTGGTGGTTAAAGGGCAATGGGGAGTTGCCTGAGAAAACACTGTGTGACCTGGTGACTCACTTCTCCTCTCCGGGCCTCTTTGTCCCCAGCTGCTCAGCGAGGGGCAGGCCTGGGTGATCACCAAGGTCCCTCCCAGCTCTGACATCCATTAGTTCTGAGTGTGGCAGAGACGAGGGGATAATTAGAGCCCTTTTTCATTGAGCTATCTTCACTGTGCCAAATGCTTTACACGCATCGTCTCCCGACTCCTGTGTCTGTGAGGCACCCAGGAGGCAGCTGAAGCAAAGAGAGGTAGAGTAGTATGCCCAGAGTGGCACAGCTTGTAAAGGACACAGCTGGGATTTAAACCCAGGCAGCCTGGATCTCCATGTATGGTTTTAATCATCACTGTGCTGGGCTGTATAAGGGCCCTTCAGAGGCATCGACATCCACATACAACCAGAGTTTGTTAGTGACATGGGGCAAGGGGGTTTTCAGCTGTGATAAAGTGGAGGCTCTCGAGATGGGAGGGCACCCTGGGTGATCCAGGTGGGCCCAACGTAATCCACACGGGTTCTCACGATAGGGAGGCTGAGGACGATTGACTACAGAGCAAGAGGCCACGGTGGTGATGCTTGCAGGTGACTTCTGGTTTTGAAGATGAAGGAAAGGACCACGAGCCAAGGAATACAGGGTGGCCTCTAAAAGCTGGAAAAGGCAAGAGCACAGTCTCCTATGGAGCCTCCAGAAGGCATCGATCCTCCTTGCATCTTGATTTTAGCCCAGTTTCAGACTTCTGACTTCCAGAACTTTAGCATTATAAATTCATGTTATTTTAAGCTACTAATTTTGCGGTGATTTGTTACAGCATCCCGAGGGAGTAGGGCAGCAGGTACGGTGACTCTCACGACCCAGCCTCGGAGTCCTAGACCATCATTTCCGCCACATCCTGTTGACTACACGGGTTCAGTGTGGGAGGGGACCATGTAGGCCATGAATACCAGGAGGCAGGAGTCACTGGGCCATCTTGGAGGCTGCTAACCATAGAGGCCAGGAGGAGGCTGGAATGAGGGATGACACATAGGTTTGGGGCCTAAGTGCCTGATGAATGGCGGTGCTGTGTACAGCGAGGGAGACACTGGCAGAAGCATGGGTGAAGGTAGATGGGAGTCAAAAACTCTCTTCTGGACCCCGGTTTGGGAGGCTTCACCTCTGTACTAGAAACTCTTCTCTCTGTAGCTATCTCTGTGCTGCACCAATTTTGGGCTTCTGTGGCCTCAGGCTTTGGAGGAACTTTCTGAGGGCCTGGTTCTCATGTGTCCCTTGAGCAAACCTCATGTCAGCCTTGTGGACTGGGAGTTAAGAACCAGGCATTCTTGGGTTCAAATCCCAGCTTAGCCACTTAGTGGCTGTGTGACCCTCGGCCAGATACTTGGCCTCTCTGGGCTTCTTTCCTCATGCGCACAGTAAATCTCCTTGGCTGTGGTGTCCTGAGACTCAGAGAATATGGAGCACTCAGGCTAGGGCCTGGCTCTCCCTTGCACCTCAGACCTCTCGGCCCTTCTATGAGCAGTCGGATCGACATCATAACATACCAAGGTTGCCGCAGGGATTTGGATTGGGAAGGCTTTCTAAAGAGTCCGTTCAACTTCTTTCAGGGTAGGTGATGCTAAATTTCTGGGGGCAGCAGAAGTAATTATTACTCACAGGGAAATGCAAATATTTTTATGAATATCGTATGAAAAACTGGGGCATTTTTTCGTGAGCAAATAGTCCTGTTTATTTCTCCAACAAAATAGCCACAGCTGGGCGGCCAGAGCCAACTTACAGCGGCCAGTGGCTTTTCTCCTGGGTCAGCTCACACCACCCCCCCACTTCCCCCCACCCAGCCTTTCTCTTCCTTAACCCAGAGAAAACATTGTGAAGACAAAAGTGACCAAATTTGGGCTTTGCTGAAAGAAGAGGATTACTTTTGCAGTGAAAAGTTAGTTTTTGTGGCCAGACTTTCTCAACTGTGAAAACCGGTGTGGACAAAGTGTAGTATGGTTTTCCTTGGAAAGGACATTTTAAAGAAGGTCATCAGTGTTTGCAAGAGGATGAGGTGTCTGCTTTCCCTTGAAGGAAATTTCTCTAAAGTCCTCAAGAGACACAGAGGAACGGAGAAAACAGTGGAAAGCCCCAGGGAGGGGAAGGCTGGGGGGGGGGGTGCAGGATGGGGAGCGGCAGGGTGTAAATCATGTTAGCAGCTACCTGTTGCCTGGTGAGGCGCTAGGGTTTTAAGCATGTGCTCTATCTGACCCTTACCAAGGGCTTCTGGAGATTATCCCAATCAGAACACTGGCTCAGAGAGGTTGGTGAGGTGGCCTAGGGCCACTCAGCCCATGGACAGAGGCATCAGAAGTCCGACGCTGCCCATTTGATGAGGGCCCCCAGCCTGTCTCTCCACGCTGCCCGGGGAGAAGGGGCTCTAAGTTCAGGGTTGGGAGAGCTGACGTAACTGAGGAGAAGGCTGTCCCCTCTCCTGTCCCCCCGCGCCCTGCCCCCTCCCAGGGAAGGTAGTGGGGTTCCCATTTTGAGGGAGGAAAATACAGACTCAGAAAAGACCATGGTGTGTGATATGGTTTTTTGTTTGTTTGTTTTGAAGTCCATTTGGAAAGCATCTCTTGCTTTCTGGCCCCGCCTCTCTATCTCTCCATATACTCCTCAGTGATTTGCTGAGCCTTTACTCTGTGTCGAGCACTATTCTGGGGGCTTGGGAAGTAGACCCTTGCCCTCATGAAGCCTACCTTCCAACAGAAGGAGGGGCAGAGATAGGTAATGAGCAATGGACAGAATAAATAAGCCATGCAGAATGCTACGAGGTTATAGGTATAGTAGAAATGGAAAAGTGAAAGTGAAAGAGGCAGAGGGTTCAGGAGAGGTGGACACAGGTTGTGGCATTAGAAAGGGTGGTCAGTGGATGTCACTTTGGAGGGAAAGACATGTTTTGGAATAAGATAGAGGTGATAGTAGCCAAACAGTGTGAATGTGCTAAATCCTACCTAGTTGTTCACCTAAAACTGGTTAATTTCTCATTCTATTTATTTCACTTCAAATTATTTATTAGGCAGAAAAAAGGGCAGTTGGAGTCAACTTTCTGGAGAAAGTGAGATCTGTGTGAAAACCTGAAAGAGGCAAAAGGGTTAACCCTGAGGATGTTTTCCAGGGAAAGGAAGGGAACAGCAAGAACAGATAAACTCAGGCAAACGAAGAGCCTGGGGCCAAATCTAGTCAGCTGTCTGCTTTTGTAATAAAGTTGTATTGGAATACAGCCCATTTGTTTGCAGATTGTCTGTGACCCAGAGACTCCATCTGGCCCTTACAGAAAATGTTTGCTGACTCCCGAGCTAGAGCGGAGGTCCTCTGGTGGGAAAATGGCCAGGGTGTTTGAGGGTTTTGAGGAGAGTGTGGTGTGAGGGAGGGAGTAGGGGCAGATGGGGTTAGAGAGGTAATGGGTCCAAATCATGTAGGCATGATTCCCCTGTGGTACCCTCATATGTGGTACCAATCATAGATGCTGATATCATGCTGATGGGAAGGTGTGTGTGTGTGTGTGTGTGTGTGTGTGTGTGTTGGGGGGAGCAATGGTAGGATGGAGAGATGGCTGCACTTGGAGTCAGAAGACCTGGGCCTGAGACCTGCTGTCTGTCTCTTGCCAACTCTGTGTTCTCGGTTCTCTTATCTACACAAGTCATGAGGTGGTACTGATCACAGCGTATTGATGATGGCAGTGGTGGTGACAACAGCAGTGGTGGTGACAATGGTGGTGGCAGTGGCGGTCACGTTAGTGGGGAGGATGGTGGTGGTGTTGTTAGTGATGGGGATAGTGGTGATGTTGGCAGAGGGGATGGCAGGAGCAGGGATGGTGATGACAATGGCAGGCAAGGGCTGCGGTGATGGTGGTGAGGATGGTGGTGATGGTGAATTTGTTGTTGTTGTTGGTGGTGATGGTGACATAGATGTTGGTAGTGGTGGTGGTAAGGATGGTGAGGATAGTGGTGATGGTGACGTTGATGGTGGTGGTGGTGACGGTGACATTGATGGTGGTGGCGGTGAGGATGGTGGTGACGGCAGTGATGGTGGTGATGATGATGGAGGGTGAGGGCTGGTCTGATAGTAGTGATGATGGTGGTGGGGGATGGTAGTGATGGTGGCGGTGACGGCGGTGACG
This sequence comes from Suricata suricatta, assembly GCF_006229205.1. NCBI lineage: Eukaryota > Metazoa > Chordata > Mammalia > Carnivora > Herpestidae > Suricata > Suricata suricatta. The sequence goes on from NC_043701.1 coordinate 175,084,290, forward strand.
ACGATGGCTACATTTAGGGAGCCTCTACTCTATGCAGAGAACTTTGCACGCTTGGATCTAATTCTTAATCGAGCCAAACCACTTGCGCGGCAGCCTCATTCCCTGCTGGAGAAAACACGGAGTGACTTAGTGAGACCACAAAGCTGGCGTGCGGCGTGGCTCAGGTAACAGTGCTGCGATACCCACTTAATCATATCGCAGTGAGGTGGCCTGGAGGCAGTGGGCAGGAGAGTCCCTGGTAAACAGCCAGCTGTCACTCAGCCTTTGGTGGAGGTGGCCCAGGCCCAGCCCCGCCCTCAGCAGCAGGCTTCCCTGGGAAGGACTGTGCCCTTGCCTGTCTGCCCTGCCAAAGCCACACCAGCAGCCTCCACTCAGGCTCCGTGTGCTGGAGAGGGGCCATGTCTCCCTGTCCCCATGGCTACCGCTCACCAGGCCTGGTGTTGGTTTGGGTTTTCCTAATTTGAGGTTGTGGGATCTTTCTGGTGGTGGCTGAGGTTTTTCTCCCCTGGAAACCCCACTGTGGTGAGGCCGTGAAGGGGGCCCAGAGGTGCTGGGACCTGCCCACAGGCCGCAGGCCCCACATGGCCTGTGCCACCCCCGCGTGCTTCATGACACTTCCACGCTGCACTTCCGTTTGAGAGCGCGCTGGAGGTTTCCGGCTCTCGTGGCCCATAGCTGCGGCTCTGAGAAACGTTCTAGGGCAGGGATAATTGGGAGTGTTTGCCTCCCCGTGTCCTCTGGGCCTGGGGGGGTGCAAATGCTCCACTTCCATCTGCCCCCCAAGGGTTTTGCCTGCCTTCCTGGGGTGGGGGTCCCCTTGAACAACGGGAGCCCCCACTAAGCAGCCGAGTTCAGCTCCCAGGCAGGTCAACCGGGCCTGAAAGGCCTTCAGTCTCTTTGCCTTCTCTCTTCACTGACTCTGGGCAGGTGGCTCCCTGGGCTGGCTACACCTGCACCAGACTGGCAACCTTTTTTTTTTTTTTAATAACATTTATTTATTTTTGAGAGGCAGAGACGGAGCACAAGTGGGAGAGAGGCAGAGAGAGAGGGAGACAGAATCCGAAGCAGGCTCCAGGCCCCGAGCTCTCGGCGCAGAGCCTGAGGCACAGCTCGAACTCACAACCCGGGAGATTATGACCTAAGCCAAAGTCAGATGCTTAACAGACTGAGCCACCCAGGCGCCCCAGACTGGCAATGTTTTGAACAGAGCCTGGGTTTAACCTTGCATGATAAGAAGGGTCAGTGTTTGCTGGGTGGTGAAGCTGGTGGTTGTGTTGGGCTGGGGACAGCAAGCAGCCTTGGCAGGGAAAGGCTCGGTGTCCCCCCTGTGTCCCCCTCCAGCCCATCCCCTGGGGGTCCTATGCCAGCTAGGAAGGTGCTGAACATACTCAAAGACTCTAGGCTATGAGATGCTTCCTGAGGGACTGAGGACAGGGTCCCACATGAATGGCACGGTTTCATCTCAAGAGATTCTGTGGCCAGAGATGCCTTTGGTGGCCCCTTGGGTTACGTTTTCCTCCAAACATTTCTTTTTTTTAAAAAAAAAATTTTTTTTTTAACATTTATTTATTTTTGAGAGACAGAGACAGATCATGAGCAGAGGAGTGGCAGAGAGAGAGGGACACAGAATCGGAAGCAGGCTCCAGGCCTGAGCTGTCAGCACAGAGCTTGACGTGGGGCTCAAACCCATGAACTGTGAGATCGTGACCTGAGCCAAGGTCAGGCACTCAACCAACTGAGCCACCCAGGCTTCCCCCTCTGAACATTTAAATCGGCGAGTAGTTATGGGGACATTTCCCCCCGCGTTCCCCAAACTACACCACCAGATCCTGACCTCTCAGCTCTAGCACGTTGGGACAGTGTGGTAGTGGAAGAACTGAGGTCTGGAGGCATCCAGAAACTTCACAGAGGAGGGTGCTCTGAGGCAGAGACCATGCAAGTGCTGCAGGCCCAGCTGGGTCCTCTAATTGGAATCTTGCCTTGTTCAGGGCTGGATGAAAAGAGACTTTGAACCAGTGAGAAGCTTCGAGAAGCTGCACACCCACATCGTCAGCTTCAGCTGGGGAACCCCTCCGGTGGTGCCAACGGCGGCAGAGCCCGGTGCATGGGACAGAAAGGGCAGGGGGTGGGCAAGGGCAGGAGGCAGCAGACGCAGGCAGCCTACCTCATCAGAAAGACCAGACCTCCTCCGTGTTGCCTGTGGTGGACTGAGAACACTCCCAGCCTCCCCGTGGCGGCATTTTCTGGAAAGTCAGCCCTGCTGGCAGTGCTTTGGAAACCGAGTCTTGAAAGCTCACCTGGGTAGAAAGGACGTGAACAGATTCTTTAGCCCCACAGACGTCACAGGCAAAATTGTAACACTACCTTCCACTCGACTGGCCAAGAGTGGGTGAGTCATAGCCTCTTGTGCTGGGAACACAGAGAGAAATCCTTCCCACGTACGGTCACCAAGATACCCGAGAACTTCCCAGCCCTTGATCACTGCGCATCGAGAGAGGCTCCCCCACTTTTCATGCTCCCCGCACCCCCTAAGTGTTGTAAAGACCAGCTTTACCACATCATTTGGATTTCTAACAGATTTAGTCCCTTGTGTTAGCATAATGCTGGCTTCTCCGAGCCGCCTTGTGGCCCCCAGCAACCCATAGGCCCTCCATCTGCCAGAGGGAGGGCCTTGCGGCAGCAGGAGGAAGAAGTGGGTGGGAATCCTGGGGCTCCTGAAGCCTGTGCCCCTTCCCACCATGGCCTGTGTCTTCAGCCAGCAGCACCGCAGACTGTTCTAGAAGCGAGGGTAGTTGTTTCTGTGGTCTTGCTCCGCTTGCCTTTGGTGATGTCTGGCACTGCTGCCATGGACTTCTGTGCCCAACGTTCAAGCCTGAGCCGCAGGGAGGCCTGCTGCTTGCTTGGCCTGCCCTCTTGCCCGGGGCCTCCCCTCTGCGAGGGCCAGAACAGATTGCAGAGTCTAGGCTGGCCCATGCATGGTGTATGGCTGGGACTTTAGAATCAGGGCTCTGGGGGTACCTGGGTGGCTCGGTTGGTTGTGTCTGACTTCGGCTCAGGTCATGATCTCACAGCTCGCGAGTTTGAGCCCCTCTTTGGGCTCTGTACTGACAGCTTGGAGCCTGGAGCCTGCTTCTAATTCTGTGTCTCCCTCCCTCTCTGCCCCTCCCCTGCTCACGCTCTGTTTCTCTCTCTCTCAAAAACAAATGAACATCAAAAGAGTCAGGGTTCTTGCAGGCAGGTGGTGAGCAAGGCCACTGGGGCCTGCGGACTCAGGGTCCTTGAAGCTACAATACGTTTCTGATACTAACTACCCCAGAGTTTGAGCACCGACTGTGCAGATGAGGGGGTGCAGTCCCACACTCTGCCCTCCCATGAGACCCCAGCTTCAAGTTTGGGGGTCCCGGGCTGCACGCACTTCTGACCGACTGCCTACAAATTCAGGGATTCTCTCACCCCTCAGGCTGATAATTCACTCGAATGACTCACAGACCTTTACTTACAATGTTATTAGAGCAGCACAGACGGGGCAAGGGGGAGACGCATTGCCCTCCTGGTCAGCCAGCAGATTTCCCTGCGCCCGGCGCCTAGAGCTTCTACTCGGGTTTCGTTGCTGAAATCGTTGGCTGTGTGGTGGAGCTTGGTCTCCAGCTGCTCCATTGCTCCCCGACATTATCACCAGGCTCAGAACCTACCCGACCCTGTGATTGGTCATTCCGGCAAGGCCGGCCCCTTCTTGAGCCATCTTGTTAGCATAGACTCTGGTATGGTTTGGGGGCCCCAAAGTGCCATTCCAGCACTTGGAGAATTCCAAGGACTTTGAGGTCACCATCCCTGAACCAGAGACAAAGGCCAGTCAAATTCCTCAGTGTACGCCAGTGGCCAGTAGGCCTGTGCAAAGGGGTGAATGGGCCTGGTCTGGTCTGCAGAGGGGCAGCTGGTGGAGTGAGGGGCACACACCCCAGCCCCAGCCTCTCCATGTCTCCGTGGCTTCTTACTCCCACAAACGCGGCTGCTCTTGGCTGCTCTTCCTTGGATTCCTAGAGGCCCCCACGATTCTGCTAACAGTCCCCTTCTTCACAGGTCAACCCAGATGAGTCTCTCTTCCTGCTAACCTTCGCCTGAGCTGTGTTCACCAGCGCTGTTTTTCCATTTGAGCTGACAAATCTTTCCTAGAGGAACAGGCTGTGTGGGAAAACGTTCTCCCTCCTCAGGGCCCATAAAACATGTCAGATCCTCTGCGGACCCCGGCAAGCCCATCTCCAGAGATGGTTCTCCCCTCTCCAGGATCCGTAGGGCAGTCAGCATTCAGAGGCCATCAGAATGCAGAGGCACATGGTTAGGGGAAGTGTGTACTGTTGGTACAGGAGGGGTGTGGGGGGGTGTTCTGCCCAGCTTGTTAGGGACCCAGGCCAGGGCTTGGGGACATGGAGTAGGGTTCCCTGAGGCTGACTCCCCAACCCGGACCCTTATAGGCCAGCACTGAGCATGTTGGAAACAGGAGGGTCCTCGTATGGTTTGCCCCTTGCCCTGGCTGGTGGCCTGGTAAGTGGCTGAAGCTGATTCAAGTCAGGCAGGTTGCAGGGACCTGGGTGGGTGCTTGTCAGTCGGATCCCGGGATCACCGAATATGGGGGCTAGGAGGAGCCCTTCTGGTGGTTTGTCCCAACTTTGCTGTGTTTCTTCAAATCCTTTTTTAGAGAGAGAAATTCCCGAGAGAGTGGTTCTGTCTCCCATTTCCCATGTGATGCTCAGGGACTTTCTCTGAATTTGGGGCAGTGGTTCTCAAGCTTGACTGAGCGTCTGAATCACCCAGAGGGCTCATTAATACACAGGTTGCTGGGTGCCACTCCCAGAGTTTCTGAGCCAATAGGTCTAGGGTGGGGCCCGGGAATCTGCATTTCTAACAAATTTCCCAGGGATGCCGATGCTGCCGGGCCAAGAGCCATGCTCCACCTGGGATTCAAGGGCAGGAGGGAAGGTCTTCCCACCAAATGCATAGAAAGCTTCCTCTGGTCGACTGCTCACTGGTCAGCAGGGGAGAAAGAACTTTAAGAGTCCAGCACCTGGGTCCCAGCTCAAGTTGTGACACAGCCACTTGAGTGATTAAAGACAAGGTTCTCGCCTCTCTGAGACGATTTGTGAATCTGCAAAAGGGGTTCCATAGCAGGACCTGCCTCAGGGACTTAGTGTGAGAGTTAAGTGCGATGATGTCGTAGCCGATTGTCCTCTGGCCCCAGGAGTGCAGGAAGTGTCACATTGCTTTAATTTCCAGATCAAATATATCATACCATAAGGTTAATGAAAATCCCAGGGCCAATTGTTTTGCGGAGGTCTTTCCCCGCTTCCTTCCAAGGATAGGAAGAGATGCGCCAGGCTTCGGAGTCCAGCCCACGAGACCGCAGACCATCAGGGTCACTATGGCTGCTGGTTTTGTCAGTGTCCTTTGGAGAAGGGGTCTCTGCTGGCAGCTCTACCCCTCTGCGTCCATCCAGCCATGGGGCTGGAGGCTCCTCATTGCTCAGAGGCCCTGATGGCTGGGGTCCAGCGGCCGCAGAGCCGGCGCCCTCCCCCCAGAGCAGACATGGGTCCACCTCGCTCTGCTCCCTCTCGTTCTCAGTGCTGTCACTTTCAGTCCTCTGCTCTCAGGGCCTGGATACCTCCCTCTCACACAGTAACAAGCAACAAGACTAACTGTAAGGCAGTTTCTTTCCCTATAGTGACAGCTCTCTTTTGGCATTTGATTCAGAGTGATCCTTTTATTGTTCCCTGGGGGGAGCCATGGGAGCATATGAAATGAGTGCGTGGCCCATGCTTAAGAAATGGGAGCCACTTCTCACTTTGCCTTTTGTCCCCAAGTTCCCACACTCCACTCCCAGCTAGGACTTGCCCTCCTGCCAGAGGAGCTCCCACCCCTCTCCACTGGTTGCTCTGCCCTCCTGCCCTGCCTCCCCCGCATCACACTCCCCTGAGCCCTCCTGGGTGCACCTGTGTGAAGCCATTGCTGGCAGCCAAGGGGACCCTGGGCACTGGAGAGAGCAGAAATGATTTGCTCAGGAATTTCCTTCCTGCAAGCTGCCCCCTCCCTCTTATGGGACCAGCGGTGGGTGAAGCCCAGAGTCAGGGAAGAGGCCTGTCTTTCCCTCGCCGACCTTTCTGACCTTTCTCCAGGTTTTGCCTTGGACCCTTTCCCGTTCCAGGAACAAGACCTTCCAGTTCCATCTTGATCCTTTGGTGCCTTTCCTCAGAGCTGTGGGCTGGCTGAGTTCAGCCCATGTCCCCCAGCACCTTGGCCTCTTCCCCCATCAGGCAGGACTCTTCCTGCCTGTCCCCCTGGCCCATGTTGCTGCCATCCCCTTCCAGGCTGGAGCTGCCCTGCCCCTCCCCCATGCAGCACCCACCCCCACTCCCACCAGGCCACACCCACAGTCTCTGTTCTTTGAAGCCTGGAATGAACTGGATGTCCCTGAGGGCAGAGACCCTGTCCAGTTCGCTGACTTGTTTCTGGCACGTGAAAGATAAACTATGAGCAGCAGTGGGTCAGATGGTAAAGCAAATAAAACCCAAAGCTGCTCAAGACGGGAAATGGCAGGGAGTTCATTCACTGATCCCATTAATTCCTCCTCCTGAGCCTCTGGCTTCTCACCTGTGAAATGGGGCTAATGCTACCATAAAGAACACCAAACAGAACCCGGTTCTGTGCTACCCTCAGACTTCTGGGGGTGGGATGGGGGTGGACATTGTCATTTATTCTGGCAAACATTCATTTACCCAGTCAGTCATCCTAACTTAACGAAAGCTTGTGATTAACCAGGCACTGTGTTAGCTGTCCCCCTCAGCCCCCAAGGAAAACTGAATAGGTCCGGGCTGACCTGGGAATAGCCTGTAGACCCAGCAAGGGGGGTCTGCCCCTCAAGGGCAGCCCTGGAAGGGGCAATCAGCAGGGGCTTGAAGAAACAGCAGGACTCAGTAGGTAGAGAGTGGGGAACTCCTGTGGGGTCACAGGGGAGAGGATGCTGCACACAGATGTCACACGGACAACACTCACATCTGCTTGGCAAATACCGTTTGCACGTCCACAGTGGGCCAAGGAGAGAGTGACAGAGAGCAGAGAAACCGAGGTCCCTGCCACCATGGGCTTCCTTCGAACGGGGAGACCAAGCCCCGTTAAGAGCTGGGGCTGGTCCTGGGAATCCGGAAATAACTTCGCACATCCGGGTTGGAGCTGTCAATGAAAATGTGTTGAATGTGTTGGGAGAATAAGTAAACTGTCAGCTGATGAGTGTGTGCAAGAGAGACAGACTGCCCAGCCTCCCAGGACTCCCAAGCACTGTTTCATGGCAGTGGTGAAGGCAGAGAGTGGGACCTGCCTCAGCTAGTGAGGTCGGAGAGGGCCCTCCTGGACGGCCACACAGAGCACAGGAAGCCTTGAAGCTGGATGCCTGCATCAAGACTCGAACCCCGGCTGAAAACCATTTACACGGGTGGGCAGAAGATGCTCCTAGCAGAAGGAACCGGGAGTGCAAAGGTCCCGAGAGCAAAGGCAGGGAGGGAGAGAAAGCTTGGAAAGACCATGACCACATGGTAAAGGGCTTTGAACCTGGTCGGGGAGAACGGGTGACCAGGCGTTGATGGGCAGGCCTGGGAACTGGCCATCCCAGCTGCCGGGGCCTGGCTGGGCCCTGAGTAGTGGAGAGGTGGTGGCCCTAGCTCCCTGCGGGGATGTAGGCCTGGGGCAGCTGGGGCTACAGGGCCAGGACACGCAAGGAAGTTCTGCATTAGGGTGTTAGGTCTCACCACCTCAGGATCCTGAGAGACAGTCAAGTCCAACTCAAATAATGAGAGTATTGACACTTCAGTCATCAAATATGTAATCTAATAGCCGATCAGCATATGTAAGAGCTAAAGATTTGTCTGGAAGTGGCGACCTTTCCGAGGCGAGTTTCAGTTGTCAAGACACGACTTGCGTGTCTTGCTCCAGCCCGTCTGAGTTATGCAGGGGCAGGGTTTATGTCACGGGACTTTCCAAGGAACTGGAGGCCGGGTGAGTAGGGCGGACATTCAGGGTCCCTGTGGCCATTTAGGGGGACACCCTGTGGAGGGCATCCCTGGATTAGTTTCCTTTCGCTGCTGTAACAAATACCGCAAAGCCTGTGGATGTGAACACAAATTATCGAGTTACATTTCAGGAGGTCAGATGTCTGAGATAGGCCTTACTGGGGAAAAACTAGGGTGCGGGCAGGGCCCCATTCTTTCTGGAGGCTCCCAGGGAAGCTGTTTTCTTGCCTTATGTGGTTTCTGGAGGCCGCCCCCTTCTCCTGGCCCCTTCTGTCTTCAAATCCAGGGGTAGCTGTCTGGTCTTCCTCGCACGGCATGGCTCTACACTGACTCTTCCCCCCTCTTCCACATGTAAGGACTCTAACTGTTACATCAGGCCCACTGAGATCGTCTGGGATAATGTTCCTGGCGCTATCCTTAATTCCACCTGCAGGATTCATTCCCCTATGTCATATAGCCTAACATGTTCGGGTGCCAGGGGGTAGGACATGGACACTTTGGGGAGCATTATTCTGCCTCCCACAGTCCCTGCCCCATTCTGGGGGCTGAGGAGCTAAGGAGTAGGAGGAAAAGAGCCTCACAAGGGCTGGGAAGTCTGTCCCCTTGGCCTGGGACAGCCCCCTGAGTGGCTGTGTGGTATCCCCTCCTTTCCTAACTTCAGCTTCAGTGACACGTTGCCCCGTTTCCAACATCTCCCCCAAACCTGGCACTCCTGAGTGGTGGACCAAACGCTTGTTAAGTAAAGCAGCGTTTCTCCACCTCAGCACCATTGACATTTTGGAGCAGATTGCTCTGTTGTGGGGGGGGGTGTCTCATGCATTGTGCAGTGCTCGACCACATTCCTGGCCTCTGCCTACTGGATGCCAGTAGCACCCCTGCCTTGGCTGCGATGATCAGAAATATCTCTAGACATTGCCAGTTGTCCCCCGGAGGACAACTCACTTGGCGCTGAGCCACTGAAATAAAGCCTTTGATGTCTGTCTTCTTTGCTAGATTGGAGGCCCCAAGATGCTGACACCCTGTGTCTCTTGCTTCAGCTCCTTCTAGTAGATGCTCAAGATACATTGGTTGAGTGAATTAATAAGTCTGGGTTAATTTTCCTAATGGTTCAATTAATGTATAAGATCTGTGTGCACACACACACACACACACACACACACACACACACACAGGTAAATGCATGTAAAATAGGCTCCTGGTTTCTGTAGACTGGCCACCCGAGAATCATCTGAGCAGGGGAGGGCTGTGGGCCTTCCCAGAAGTCACATCCCTGGGTTTTGGTCACATGACAGTTGGGAGGTAGTTTGATGCAGTATAACCTGGTAGTCGGTACTGTCAAGAAAACTTCATCAGTTCTGCAGAAAGGTCAACTACTATACGGTCCAGTCACTCCACTCTTAGGCCTACGCCCAAAAGAACTGAAAGCAGGAACTCTGATATCCATAGCAGCACGGATCACAAAAGCCAAGTGGTGGGAGCAGCCCAAGTGCCCATCAGTAGATGAACGGATAGCGGTGTGTGGGCGGCTCAGTCACTTAAGCATCTAACTTCGGCTCAGGTCATGATCTCACAGTTCATGGATTTGAGTCCCATGTCGGGCTCTGTGCTGACAGCTCAGAGCCTGGAGCCTGTCTTCCGATTCTGTGTCTCCCTCTCTCTCTGCCCCGCCCTCACTCATGCTCTGTCTCTATCTCTCAAAAATGAATAAATACTAAAAAAATTTTAAATAGATGAGTGGATAAACCAAATGTGATACTACACACAATGGAATATTACTTGGTCTTAAAAACGGAATGAAATCTGACACACGCTGCAACATGAGCAAACCTTGAGGACATTATGCTTAATGCAAGGTGCCAGTCACAAATGGACGTATCATATGATGTCACTAGAGAAGTGAAATTCACGGAGATGGAAAGGAGAGTGGTGGCTGCCAGGGGCTGAGGGGAGGAGGGAGCTGGTGTTTACTAAGCACAGAGCTCCAGTTTGGGATGATGAGAGGGTTCTGGAGATGGATGGATGGTGGTGGTTGCAGAGCAGTGTGAATGTATCGACGCCACTGGACTGTATATCCAATCATGGTTAAGGTGGCACATTTCATGATGTGTATATTTTATCATACACACACAAATGTGCTTTCTTCCAGCCAGATCTGGGAGCGAATAGTGCAGGAATAGGAAAGGACCAGGACTTATATGGGTTCTGATGGCCCCTTTGCCTCCCAACCTGGTGGGGGCCGAGATGGGAGCATCTGACTTTGTTGATATCTCCAGAGGGCGGTCCTTTTCTAGGAGATGCACATCTTATTCCCTACAGAGGCCAAGCAGTCTGCCTGCATGGAGGCCACACGGCCTGTCCCAGAGAGCAGCTGTTCCCCAGTTCTAGCCCATTCTTGCCATGTGAGATGCTTGGTTATGGAGAGAAATCTGAAGTCTGGATCTGCCTGTAATGTCTCCTCATGGTCTGAAATCTCAACAGCTAGTTCAGTGAACAAGCAAACAAACAAACAAGCCACATGTGGGTGGAGCAGAACAAGGCTGCAGGGGTCTGGGGTGGCGTCTTTTCTCAGAGCTTGCAGGCTTGGGCCCCAGTCCGAGAGATCCCCATTCCTGCCCCTCTTACTCCATGCTGCGTCACTTCTGTGGTCTGACTCCAGCAGTTTTTTTTTTTTTTTTTTTATTCCTGAGAATGTCCCTGGATTTCAATGCACCCCACAGGGAGGTTTATAGACAGAAGGGTGAGGGTCAGTGCCTAGGGTCCAGAGTCCACTCAAGTTGGGGCCTCGGCTCTGCTATTCATAAGCCATTAAAGGCCACTTGCTTGCCTCGGTTTCCTTATTTGTCAGGGGGAACAGTAATAGTTCTGTCTTGTAGATGTAGAGTAAGGACTGCAGAGAGCCCAGGGAAGGGCCCGGGGAAGGACCCTGCAGGATGTGCACATGTGTGTTGACCCTGGCTGGAGGAAAGGGCAAGTGTAGAGTCAGACCATCAGCTGGTGAGTTGCTCAACCTTGGACTTTTGTTTCTTCATCTGTGCCATTGGTCACTGTGATCTCTTCCTCAAAGACTCATTTTGAGGATGAAACAAGATAACGTTCAAATGGTGCCTGGCCACGGCAATTGCCCAACGCACACTTGTTCTGCCCTGTGGAGTGTGAGGCCTTTGCCTTCTGCAGAGACTTGAGAGGAAAGAAACACAGGACAAGCAGATAGTAGGGAAAGGACACCCCCACCAGCCACCTCTCCTATCTCCCAGCCCCCTCGGCTTTCCAGGGCAGCAGGGTCGACAGTTGGCGATTCCTGCTCCTTGAGACCAGCTCCCTGCAGCCCTGGGGCACACATTGGGCCTGGGTGGGCACAAGCTGTCTACTCCTGTACCCCTCGGTTTGCTGCCTGGGGGGGGGGCCTAGGCCTGCTCTGGAAAGGTTAGAGGCTGGAGGCACCGCACACCAACCCCAAGCAAGGAGCAGGCACAGGGTGCCAAGGCCTGACCCCAGATCCTGTGTCTCTAACTGGGCTCCAAACTCCACAAGTGTTGGGGTGTTGACTGCATGGAGGAGGGTAAGAGGCCCTCAATATCCCAAGATGCTGAGGGACCTAAAGGGCTATGTGACTTTTAGTGAGATGGTATCTAAGGCCACTCTGGGGGTGGGGGGTGGGTAATGGCATCTCAGTTCCTGGAGGGTCCTGGCCACTAGACACAGAAGGGCCTCTGCCTCCAGCCCGGAGGCACAAACACTGGTGGGCTCAGGGACACAGGCCACGGTTGGTGCCTCCCCTTGCTGTTTGCACACCTGAACGTTCGAACATCTGTCCATTGTCCCATGGATAAGATTGGCGTGGGTGGTGGGAAAGCCCTGATTGTGTCCCTTACTCAGCTCCGCATGTTTATTGCATGTTCATTATGTGTACATGTTCCTGATGTCCGTGTGTTTATTACATGTGCAGATTCATTGCACCCGTGCTCATCATGCCTGCGTGTCCATCACACGTGCACGTCCCTGGCATGTGCATGTTCATCACACATGTACACTGAGGAGGATGTGAGGCAGGATGGGCCCTTCAGGAGTCCTCCCAGCCTTGAGAACACATCCTCGGAGACCCTGGGGTTTGTGGGGGAGGGAGGAGAAGGGGGTACCCAAGACAAGTGGAAACTGAAGTCCTTGTTCCCAACATCTGGCCTCCAGTTGGGGAGTGGGACTCTCCCCAGGAAATGGGGACAAAGGAGGCCGTGAGGTGGCAGCAGGCCGCTCACTTGTGAATCCGTTCCGCAAGGACTTCCCGCGCCTGAAGGCAGCATTAAGTCCAGCCGGCCTGGCCCCTGCGGTGGAAGGTTGGGATCTCGTCTGGCGCCAAAGACTGGGTACCCAGGGGCCTGAGGAGCTGTGGGAGATGGGGGGGAAGACCAGGGCACCTGGTGTGGGTTCAGGCATGGATGACCGGAGGGGCTCGCCTGCTCCTGCTGGTTGAGGGGCCCAGGCCCGACTGTGTGGGAGAGCACACGGGCTTGATGCTGGCCAGGGGGGAGCGTGTGTGCCTGGTGGGGGTTGGGGTGTGTCACGGACTTGACCTTGAGCCCTCTGGTTGTCTCCCAGCCCCTGGAGCTGGTGGACAGACTCGCTGGGATGGGAAACAGGCTCCGGAGCCTTGGACAAGACCCACATCAGCCCAACATCTTTTCCCCCCATTTCTGCAGGGGGTGGAGGAAAGCGCAAGGGGAAAAGCAAGAAGTGGAAAGAAATCCTGAAGTTTCCTCACATTAGCCAGTGTGAAGACCTCCGAAGGACCATAGGTAAGCTGTCCTGCCTGGAGGGGGCTGGGAAGGGGCTGGGCAGGGAGCAAGGATTCCATTTATAACCAAACTGTTTGGACAGTGAGTCAAATACGAACCAATTAATGCAGTAAAGTGATTCCAGAGAGTAGCTCCAGGCTGACGTCCTTGCTAGTTGACGTAAAGATGAAGCTAACATTCACTGACTCTTGGGTGTGGGCTGGGCAGGATTATCTCCCAACTACCCTTGGAGGCAAGTACTGTTGTTGTTTTTTTTTAAGTTTATTTATTTATTTTGAGAGGGGGACAGGGAGGAGAGAGAACGGGAGCCAGAGCGAGAGCAAGAGAGCAAGAGCAAGATTGAGAGAGAGAGAGAGAGGGAAAACTCCAAGCAGGCTCCATGCTGTCTGCACAGAGCCTGATGCCAGGCTCAATCCTATGAACCGTGAGATCATGACCTGAACCTGAAGCATGGGAAAGTGTCTTCAAGATCCACCTTTTACCACGGTGTTCTTTGGGTGAGTGGAGCTGGCCTAAGGGATCAGGGTCTTTGGGTTCAGAAAGACTTGGGTTCAAATCTCACCCTCTCTACTGGCCCCCTGACGAGTCACTTAATCTTACTGAGCCTCTGTTTCCTCAGGTGAAAGAAGTGATCATGAACACAGTCCAATGAGACCATGTGTAAAGGGCTTCTCTGGAGCCCTCCTCAGGGGCCCGGCTCTCTTTGCTGGGATCCAGCAGCCACCACTCCGCTGGATCCCTCCTGTGCTGGGGGTGCCATGTTCACACTTTGGGGCACATGGGGCAGGGTGGGAGAGAAGATGGGCACATCTCCTGGGGCTGGGAGAGTTTTGCCAGTTAAACTGTGCCAGTTAAACTCCAAGTGGCTTTCAGAAAGAAGACAGGAAGAGCCTGTCTGGAGTTGGCCCATTATTTCCCTAGGGCCATTTTGTTTTTTGTGCTAATTTACACTAGGAGAGAACAGGGTCTGGGAATGGAGACCTCAGTTGCCGTGGTTGTCATACACCCTTGGAGAGACAAGCCCTCTCCTGTCCAGGGTGAGCAAGTTCACCAGAGAGCAGAATGTCTTTCCTAGGTGCTGAGCCCAGTTCTCCTCAGTGGGCCCAGGGAGGGGCTCCCACTCATGCTTACACCCAAAGGGACTGATGCAAGAGACATTTCTGGGGTGTTGATTTGGAGGAAAGAGCTTGAAATAGGAGGTAAGAACCCCTCCTCTAGGAGTGGAGAGCTTTGCAGAGAGGTGGGGTCCTGTGTGAGAGCCAGACTCATTTGGGAAGGGCCTTGCCTGCTAGCTTGTTCTTAGAAAGCCATTTGCTTTTCTGCCTTTGGGTAGACTGTCCACAGGTGGTAGTACCAGAAATGCCCTGTGGGGCACAGTCAGGCCCCAAGACCACTTCCTCAGAGAATTTATTCATTTAGCTAATTAAAATAAATAATTTATTGTCGAGTTAGCTAACCTACAGTGTATACAGTGTAGTCTTGGCTTTGGGAGTAGATTTCCGTGATTCATCGCTTACATATAACCCCCAGTGCTCATCCCAACAAGTGCCCCCCTCAGTGCCCATCTCCCATTTTCCCCGCCCTCCATCAACCCTCTGTTTGTTCTCTGTATTTAAGAGTCTGTCTTATGTTTTGCAAATTCTCTGTTTGCAACTTATTTTTCCTTCCCTTCCCCTCTGGTCTTCTGTTAAGTTTCTCAAATTCCACCTATGAGTGAAAACATATGATATCTATCTTTCTCTGACTGACTTATTTCACTCAGCATAATACTCTCTAGTTTCATCTACTTTGTGCAAATGGCAAGAGTTCGTTCTTTTTCATCACCGAGTAGTATTCCATTGTGTATATACACTGTATCTTCTTTATCCATTCATCAGTTGATGGACATTTGGGCTCTTCCTTAACTTGGCTATTGTGGAGAGAACTGCTGTAAACCTTGGGGTACTTGTGCCCCTTCGAATCAGCACTCCTGTATCCTTTGGATAAATTCCTAATAGTGCTGTTGCTGAGTCATATGGTAGGACTATTTTTAAGTTTTTAAGGCACCTCCACACTGTTGTCCAGAGCGGCTGCACCAGTTTGCATTCCCACCAGCAGTGCAAGAGGGTTTCCCATTTCTCCACATCCTCGCCAGCATCTGTTCTTTCCTGACTTGTTCATTTTAGCCCCTCTGACTGATGCGAGGTGGCATCTCAATGTGGTTTTGGTTTGTATTTCCCTGATGATGAGTGATGTTGAACATCTTTTCATGTGTCTGTTCGCCATCTGGATGTCCTCTTTGGAGAAGTGTCTACTCATGTCTTCCTCAGACAATTTAAATCAGCCCCCTGGCCAGGGTGTTTCAGAGTGCACTGTCCTCTTCTGTGGGGGTTCCCTGCCTCCGCTGTGGTTTGATGTCTGCACACCCCAAGTGGGAAAGGCTCTTTGAGAAGGATATTTTAAATTCTCTACTGGAGCTCTGGACATTATGTATGAAACAAATAAAGGAAAATTCTGAAAAGTGGAGACCAGAAGGCAGACTGGCTGGGGACCCAAGGATGGGAAGAATGACCTGACAGTGAGCAGTGGGTTCTCTTTTCTGCCTTCCTTGTTCCCAGGGACCGGGTGCTGGAGAAACTTACATCCCAGAAATGCCAATGGGTGTAGACAGAAAAATGAACGCACTCCCTCCCAAAAAACCCTAGCGTGTTCTGTCTAGCTGGAGGCCTGGGAAAGGGTTGGTGCAGCTGGCCACTTGAACTGTCCCTCTTCTGCTGGTCCTCACCAGTGACGAGGGTGCCTCAGTTTCCTTGTATGCTCACTAAGTCCAGTTCCAAAGATACCATATGCCTCCTCTCCACTTCTCTCTGACACTGTTCTGATCCTTGGAGGCGAGCTCCTGCCCTTCCCAGCCCCCTTTCCAAAGCCAGGCCCTCCGTACCCCACACCGCACCCCTGCTTCCCATGAGGCTTCTGAGCATTGCCGCAGAAACACCACAAATGTCCCTCACTTTCCAGTCGGCCGGACTCCACTCTCACTTTTGGTCTGGGGATCTGGGAGTGTAGGATTCAGCTTTCAGCTTTTCTGCGGACCCCACCCCATGGGCCCTGTCCCCAGCTGTCCCTGTATGTCATAAACAAGCCTCCTGGCAGGGCCCACCCCCTGGGGAGCGTGGGAGAAACGTCCATGCTGGCGTGCTGGCGTGTGCAAATGGATTCTTCTGTTCTCCTGGAGGGCATTGAAAAGACTCAGTGTGTGAGGGAGCAGAGGCCGCGGGAAAACAGGAAGGCCGCCGTAAAGCTGCCGCTCGGGGCCATGAGTCCCCGGGCTCGGGCCTTCCTGAGTGTTCACTGTCCATCCGTCTGTCCGCCTGGTGTTTGCCCAGCCTCTGCTGGGGTCCTGCTGGAAGGCCTGCTCCAGTACAAATCTCGTTTCTGTTCTGGATCTACACTCAAAGCAAATAGTGGCAAAGGCCACATTTATTTTTCTTGTGGACGCGCGTTCTCACTTTCTGAAGCTCTTTGGGAGGATGCCCTGGGGTAGGCTTTGGGCCAAGTGACAGGGCTCCTCTGGGTCAGGAGGGCAGCATGAGGCAGTGTGGCAGGTGGGTGGGTGGGAGAGGCTTGGGCAGAGCCCTCGAGGCCTCAGGGACACTGCCCCCTCCGGATGGCCCAGGACAGTGGTCGGAGAAGGCCACGCCCTCACTTGCCCTTGGCACTCCCTGTCCCAGTTCCTTTCAGATTCAGTTATGAGATACTTTAAGAATTTATGATGTTGAAATCTATGTGCTCTTCTTTCTGTTAACACTTTTTTGTTTATTTTTATTGGTTTTTTTTTAATTTAGTTTTGAGAGACAGAGAGAGACAGTGAGCAGGGGAGGGTAGAGAGAGAGGGAGACACAGAATTTGAAGCAGGCTCTAGGCTCTGAGCTACCTGTCAGCACAGAGCCCGACACGGGGCTCGAACCCACGAACCATGAGATCATGACCTGAGCCGAAGCTGGATGCTTAACCGACTGAGCCACCCAGGCGCCCCTTTTGTTAACACTTTAAATAGTAACGTCCAACTGGCTGGTCTAATGGCCACTGTAACTTTGAGTTTGTGATGAGCATCAGCGACATTTCTGGGTGTTTTGGACGGCGGGATTAGGAACACATCTGCAGTGTCTTGTCATTGATGAATGCCCAGCACTGCTAATGTCACTGTCGGTTTTTGTTGGCATTCGTGAGTAAGGGAAGTGCTTGTGTTCAGGTAAAGGCTGGTGAAAAGAGAGATGACATTTTCCCCCCTCCAGGTCCACAGACCCTCTCAATCCTATCGATGGACCTCTTGGCAGCGCCCTCCCACCCGGGTCACTCCCTCCTGCCCCATTCACGAGCTGCACCAGCTACCTTCCTATTCTCCAATTACCCCAAGCAGGTTTCCAGCCTGGAGCCTTTGCACCTGCTGTTCCCTCCACCTGGAATGTTCTTCCTACATTTTCCCAGGTAATTGTAAGGTCTCAGCTCAGATAGAAGCCTTCCCAACCAGCTTCTCCCTCTACTTGCTGCCTCTCACATGGTGCACATTTTTTTATGTTTATTTTTTGAGAGAGAGAAGGAGGGTAGGGGCAGAGAGAGTGGGTATAAAGAATCTAAAGCAGGCTCTAGGCTGACAGCAGACAGACAGCCCAGTATGGGGCTAGAACTCACAAACCATGAGATCATGACCTGAGCCAACGTCAGACACTTACCCCACTGAGTCACCCGGGCACCCCTCACATGGTGCAGTTTCTTAATGGTCTTTGCCCATAACTGCATCTGTTGCTTAGTTGTTGATGTGTGTATTCTCTGTCTCCCTGGCTGGGCCAGATGCACCATGACAGTAGTGACTGTGTCTTGCCCGGTCACCACTAGAACAGTGTCTGGCGCATAGGAGGGGCTCACCAGACACTGGGTGAATCAAGGAGTGAGTGAAGTGTGCAGTATTGGAAGTTAGGGTTCTTTTAAAAACCGTGTGATGTGTGCTTGCTGCACCCGAATTTAATCTTAGCCAGGGTCCTCCACTTAACGTACTACACGCGTAGACTTCGGAAGCATCTGCTCTAGCACCCTTGCCCCAACCCTGGCTGTGTGGAGAAGGAAGCTTCACGTACCTACGAGCCTGGGCCGTGGCCTCGTGTCTGCTAGGTGGGGGAGTCCAGTCACAGTGGCCCAGGCCCCTTTCCCTTTAGGCTGAAATTTGATGAATTCTCACAGGGATGCGAGGTTTTCACAGAGTGCCCAACTCAGAGAACTGAAAGCATCTCCAGTCACCCATTTCAGACCTAAGTTACAGGCTCCAAGAGTAGAAGTGACCTCCCTAGGACATTCCGGCCCCCAGATCCCGAGCTGTGGCTTTCCATTCCCCAACATCAGATCGACTCATCAACATTTTGGCCATCAGGCCACAGCCGGTATTCAAAGCAGAGTTGGGCTTTTTCTGTCTTTATTTTATCTCATACGGATGGATTGTATGCTCATTTGCTTATTCAACAAGTATTTATTGAGCCACTTATGATTTTTTAAGTGTGTGTTTATTTTGAGGGGGAGGAGGGGAAGAAAGAGAGAGAGGGGAGGAGGAGGAGGGCGGGAGGGGGAGGGAGAGGGAGAGAGAATCCCAAGCAGACTCCATGCTGTCAGCCTGGAGCCAGATGCAGGGCTTGGTCCCACAAACCCTGAGGTCATGCCTTGAGCTGAAAATCAAGAGTCGGATGCTTCCCCATCTGAGCCACCCAGGTGCCCGGGAGCACTTATGCACCGCCCTCTGGGGAGAGGACCTGGTTCTTGCGCTCCCAGAACTCATTCTCAGCTTTGCCCAGGAGACTGGGGAATAAAGAGGTGATAACAAATTGAGAGACTTGCACGATAGAAGAGCCAGATGCTGAGCTAGAGAACAGTGTTGAGAGTCTCCACCCTTCAGGAACATTCCTAGAGAATGTGACATCATTCTGAGCCTCCCCTTGTGTGACATCTCTGAAGGTATAGACAATGTCCTTTCTATCATGGAGGTCTCCATGGCTGGCACAGTGAATGGATGGATGGGTGGGTGGGCGGACAGATGGATAAAGAGGTTGAATGGGCATTGCCCCCCTACCCAGCCTGGAAGCCAGACCTGTGATTGTCAGCAGTGAGTATTAAGACAGAGATTCCTTGCCACACGTATCTGTTTCCAGTGTGAGCCCAGATGTGAGTAAGTGATTTCAGTCAGCCCTGGTGGAGGATGGCAGACCACAAGAGAGGGAAGGGGCTCCCTAATGTCTGCTCAAAGCACCATCGAATAATGACCTTATTAGTTAATAAACTAATTGTTCTCATAAGACAATTAGAGAGCCCAAAATCAAAGACGCTCTCAGAATGCCCAAA
Source organism: Suricata suricatta (assembly GCF_006229205.1). Lineage (NCBI taxonomy): Eukaryota > Metazoa > Chordata > Mammalia > Carnivora > Herpestidae > Suricata > Suricata suricatta. The sequence goes on from NC_043701.1 coordinate 175,103,497, forward strand.
ACTGAGAAGGTTGGACGTCATTGTGAAGATAAAAGATTGTTGAGGTCTGCAAATAGTCCTCAGTGACGCAGAAAGTTCTGTTGGGCAAAAGTGTGGCATTTTTATTTATTTAGTTCAGGCTCATTGCGTACTTTATTCTTTCATTAAGGAAAAAAAAAGTATGAGGGGCTTGAGTGAAAGAGTTGATTATTCCACTGTTTGGCAGCATTTCTGGAGGAACTGTCCAAAAGCCATATAATAAATCAAGGCCCCTTCCCCACCCCCTGGCGGGACAGACGTTCACGAGGAGGCCATTCACAGCAAGTAGCTGCTGGGGTGCCCTGTGCTCCCCCAGACAGATGGGGGGCATTTCATTTGCCTTGTGGGAGAACCTCTTGCCAAAGCCTTAACTCTTTCCAGGAGCAGAAGCTCCGGGTTGTAGGGAATTCCTAGAAGAAAATTTAGATTCTTAACTTAAAAAACAAAACAAGAAAAACCCAAAGACTATAGTAGCGTGACACTTGCCTTGGACTGCCTAGTGCTTGATTATTCACTCAACGTTGCTCATGGTCTTTAAACAAGAAGTCGGCCCACAACCGTGAGCCCCTGGTGTGTGTGAGGCATGTCGGAGGCACGAGAACTGTGGCGTTGGCCGTAGAAGCAGTGAAGACCTCCAGCGTTGGCGCTGTGGTCCTTGGTGGCTCTGCTGCCCTGAGCTGTGTGACGTTAAACAACTTGCTTGATTTCTCTGGGCTGCCGTTTCGCTGCCTGGAAAATGGAAACACTGATGTCAAAGCAGGAGAACGGTTGTTAGGGCCAGCAGCGTGCCCGGCAGAGTGCCATCATTGTCGTTGTCCTTGTCATCCTCATCTGCATCCTCATGGTGCTAGTGGTGTGAGGGCAAAGACGGGGATCCTTTGGGAGGGCTTTAGAGATTCCCAAAGAAGCTGAATTGGCTACAAAAGGATGAAGGGACTAACTGGTTTGGGGCTGACATCACGTAGGGCCAGTCCCTGGGGACACCTGCATTAGGGTCATCTGCGAAGCCTACCTTTCCTGGGGCCCCCACCTCCAGACCCCTTCTCCTGGTGGCCCACCCCGATGCCTGCAGTCCTCAGCCCTCTTGCTGTCCCTTTGCCCCATCGCACACCTTGGGAAGCCTGTAGTGTCGCACACTGTGCCCTGACCCCTAGCCTGGTGGATCTCTGTGAAAGGACATGTGGATGTTCGGGAAGGTGGCACCCTAAAGTCCTAACAATGGTTACCCTGGGGAAGGCTTGCAGGTCAGAGGTGCCATTAGCTTTATGTAGAAGGTGACTTTTTTTTTTTTTTTAAAGGAGAATGCATTGGTATGTTATTTGTGTACTTAAAAGTTGAATGAGGGTCTCCTGGGTGGTTCAGTCAGTTAAGCATCCAATTTTTTTTTTAATGTTTTATTTATTGTTGAGAGAGAGAGAAAGACAGTGTGAGCAGGGGAGGGTCAGAGAGGGAGGGAGACACAGAATCTGAAGACAGGCTCCAGGCTCTGAGCTAGCGGTCAGCACAGAGCCTGACACAGGGCTCGAACCCATGAACTGCGAGATCATGACCTGAGCCGAAGCCGGACACTCAACCGACGAGCCACCCAGGCGCCCCAAGCATCCAATTCTTGATTGTGGCCCAGGTCGTGATCTCATGGTTTGTGGGACTGAGCCCTGCATCGGGCTCTGTGCTGACAGTGTAGAGCCTGCTTGGGATGCCCCCTCCCTCTCATGCCCCCTCCCTCTCATGCCCTCTCCCTCTCATGCCTCCTCCCTCTCATGCCCCCTCCCTCTCATGCCCCCTCCCTCTCATGCCCTCTCCCTCTCATGCCCCCTCCCTCTCATGCCCTCTCCCTCTCATGCCCTCTCCCTCTCATGCCCTCTCCCTCTCATGCCCCCTCCCTCTCATGCCCCCTCCCTCTCATGCCCTCTCCCTCTCAT
>NC_043701.1:175105536-175131022 GCF_006229205.1 Suricata suricatta
CTCTCTCTCTCTCTCTCTCTCTCTCTCAAAAAACAAACAAACAAACAAACAAATGAAAGTTGAGTGAGTAAAGACTGAATCCCCCACCTGATTCCATGGCAGGGCAATGGGGACAGTGACACCATTTTCTTCTTGTTGGCTTTGTGTCCCCTAGTGAGTCTGTGGGCCCCGAGACGATGGTCAGAGCCTCACCCTCTTTGATCTGCAGGACAGTGGCTGCGGGGCGCCTGCCCCATTCTGCCTGGATGCTGGGATCCCATAGCCTCAGCAGGTGGGGTTGTAGGGCCTCTGGCTGGTGAGGGAAGCCCAGACCCCATCAGCCCAGTCAGATCCTGGACGCTGTCCCTGGAGTCTGGGCTGCTCAGCTCTGCTCTCTGACCAGCAGTGGCCCCTTAATCCCGCCCCCGGGGACCTGCCCACATACTGTTGGTGCTCGTTGAGTGTTCTCTTTCTTCCTCTCCCTGCGAGGAATGGAGTGCCTTGGGTCCTCCCCCAGGGTTGCAATAGGGACTGGTCGTCGCTGCAAACAGCCTCTCTTTCTAGGCACCATGGGCCCCCCTCCCCCACCCCAGCATGTCCAGGCACACATAAGGGCCTGGAAGGGAATCTGGGCTCTTGGGACAGGTCCCGCCCCACCTGAGCGCCTCCGTGACCCGGTCCCCGTCAGTCCTGCTGGCACGTGAGCTCTTGATTTCATCGCCAGGGAGACCAAGTTTTCCTGCGGACGTCACTCCCGTCCTTGGGGCGATAAGGGCACGTCACGTCTGTCATTCTGCCACTTACCATGCTCCGATAAGGCATAGCATCTGCTTGTCCTTGGAGGGCAAGATAAATTTAGACGTGGCAGATTTAGAACATCAGGTGACCCGTTTGCAGCTGTGGCTCTCAGGACGGACAGCACAGCCTGGCTTATCTGCCCGGTTTTCCGGGTGTTCGCCTCACCTCTCCATCAAGACCGGCAGCCTGCTGAAGGCAAAGGGGAAGCTTGGGCTCATTCGAGATGCTCAGTGATCCTAGTTGGTGGGTTTCGAGTTGAGAGGTTCTGAGAATAGGGTACCGATAAAGATTTTCCAGATGATCTGGAATTGTTTTCAAAGACTGCTCTGCAGGGAGGGGGATGGTCCAGAGCAGGCTTCTAACTGATCAGGGTTTCTTTTTACCTTTTATGTTTGTGCCTCTCTGTAAGACTTTATTCCCAGGGTTAAAACCAAGTTTAAAACTCACTGCTGTAGGCCAGGTCTCCCATTTTCCATTTAGGTAAACTGAGTCCCAGGAAAAGAAGTGATGGGCCATGTTCTCACTGTGACCTGACTCCATTGTAGGCTTTCCTTCACTGTCTTGGTTTGCTTTCGCTGCCATAGCAAAGCGTTACAGACAGGGTGGTTTAAACAATAGACTTACTGTCCCACAGTTCTGGACACTGGAAGTTTGGGATCAAGTCTCCCTCCTGGCTTCTGGTGGTTGCTGGCAATCTTTGGCTTTGCTCTGTTTGTAGAAGTATCACTTCGATCTCTGCCTTTACCCTCACATGTCCTTTTCTGTATGCGTGTTTGTGTGCCCATTTTCCCCCCCGTTTTCAAAAAAATTTTAAATGTTTATTTATTTATTTAAAAAAATTTTTTTAACATTTTATTTATTTTTGATACAGAGAGAGACAGAGCATGAGAGGGGGAGAGGCAGAGAGAGAAGGAGACACAGAACCAGAAGCAGGCTCCAGGCTCTGAGCTAGCTGTCAGCACAGAGCCTGACGCGGGGCTCGAACCCACGAACGTGAGATCTGACCTGAGCCGGAGCCAGAGACTTAACCGACTGAGCCACCCAGGTGCCTCATGTTTGTTTATTTTTGAAAGAGAGGGCAGAGTGCAAGTGGGGAAGGAGCATGGAGAGAAAGAGACCCAGAATCAGAAGCAGGCTCTGAGCTGTTAGCACAGAGCCCGACACGGGGCTTGAACTCACAAACTGTGAGATCATGACCTAAGCCGAAGTTGGACGCTTAACTGACTGAGCCACCCAGGCGCCCCTTTTTATAAGGACTCCAGTCATACTGGCTTAGGATCTACCATAACGACCTCATTTTAACTCCATGACCTTTGTAAAGACCCTATTTCCAAATAAGGTCACATTCTGAAGTGCTAGAGGTTAGGACTCTAACATGTCTTTTCTAGGGTATTCTAATACCCACATTCTTACATCGTCTTTGGAGGTCAAGTTCAAGGAATCAGAGGCTCCCAATTCCCACCAGGTCAGAGCGTAGACCCTCCCCTCCCTGCTGACCCTGGCTCAGGGTGAACTCCGGCAGGCCCCCACAGGCCACAGCATGTCACAGGACCATCTAGAGAGGACAAATCACGCTCTGAACCGTGCTGCACGCTACTTCTTTATTCCCTCTTTCTCGTTGTTGCTGTTACTGTTCAAGTCATGGTAATTGGTAAATTACTTTGCTTAAACACATACAGAACATTTTAAGGAAAGTTACCCATACTTTGACCACTCAGCTAGTCACAGTCAACGCTTTAAATGTGATGCCTTTTAGCATTTCCCCCCAAGCACATACTTACAGGGGTTGGGCTTTTTTGTTTTTATTTTTACCTTTTTTCTTAATATAATTTCAAAAATATTTCTCATATCATGAACATTCTGCAGACACGTGACTTATGTTTCTCCATTGGATGCATATTTATTGAGTGCCAGGCACAGGGGATATGTCAGAGGAGAAAATGCAGAAATTTCTATTCTCATGGGCTGCCCTTCTCTGGGGCGGTGGGCAGACCAGTGGACCACGGGGAACTAGCCTATTGCCTTCTACCCTGTACTGGTCCAGGTCTGCTGTCTATTACCTCCTGTGGCTTATTTTTGGTGGGCGTATTCTTCCTTCAAACTATCTTGAAATTAAGCCCTTGCCCATAAGCATAGCATAAACTTGATTTTTAAAGACTTCATATTGATTATACCTATACATATATATGTGTGTATGGAGATAGACACACACACACACACACACACACACACACAGTGAGAACTATTTGTTTCTCTTTCCCACTAGGTTTTACCATTACAGTTAGTATTCAGATGAACATCTTTGCACTTCATCACGGCATTTTGATCTCTGGCCCAGAGGTGAGAAAGCCCACACTGTCTTCCTGAAGGCCGGACACATTAGCTAAACTCAAGCAGTGAGTGAAATGGCCTCTCCACCTCCTCTGCTTCCTCTGGAATGTTCCATTTCCAGCCTGTGCTGCATCTGCAGACGCCATTAACCTGAACTGTGTCTCTCTGATGGACAAAGCAAACGAGGTTCGGTGAGGGCCCTGGGCCCCGCTCGCCAGCCCCAAGTCACGGCAGTCACAGGCGTGAGAAGGGCTTTTCTGTCTGTGTTAAGGCTCGTCGCCGAAAAAGGGGAAAACAAGCTAGTTTATGCAGCAACGGGGACCTCAACCCAGCCCAAGAGGCCAGGTGACCCGCGGCAGCCTGGGCATGAGAGCCTTCTGCCTCATAAAGAGACACTAGGACAACACTTCTAATGGTCTCTGCCCAGACTCTATTTACGGAATTTATTTCCCGGGCTCCGTCTGCTGCAGAAGCACCTTGGCAACTTCTCCCCCAGCATCTGCCTCCGCGCATTAAACGCCCCTTGTTCTGAGTACCTCGGAGCGAGCACCCAAGAGAGTGAGAGGAAAAAAATGTGGGTGGAAGGAGATTTGGGGCCAACACAAACGTTTAAATTAAAAAAAAATAACCAGAGAACAACAACAGAAAGTTTATCCCCGACTGAGCGCCTGTGGACACGGGGACCTGCTGACTCCCAGCCTTGGCCCTTTGCAGCCAGTGTTAGAAGGGGAAACACAGACTCAAGACGCCTTCCGAGGGCTGGTGTTTGCTTTTTTCTGTTTCATGGTTGTGCTGTTCTTGCATCATCTTTAAAAAATATCCTTAGAATTATCTTTTAGTCTTTTTCTCTTTACAAAAATAAAAATCCACCCGTCGATGAAACTTCCAAAATGTAATCTAAAGAGAGGAAAATTTAAATGGCCAGTGAGATAACCACTATGGACATTTGGGTCTGTGGCCCCGTCACGGGTCTGCTTATGGAGAGAGAATTGTGTCCTCTGTAGTTTGTTTCCCTGCCCAGAAGTCAGATGTCGTTTTATTTTGTTTTGTCTCATTTTATTTAAATATTTAAATGTTTGTTTTTGAGAGAAAGAGCAAGCGCAAGTGGGGCAGAGCAGAGAGAGAGGAGGACGAAGGAGCTGAAGCAGGCTCTGTGCTGACAGCAGCGAGCCCGATGCGGGGCTTGAACTCATGAACCGCAAGATCATGACCTAAGCCAAGGTCAGACGCTCAACCACCTCCCAGGTGTCCCCAGATATCATTTGAAATTGAGATATGTGGCTGTAGATTCCCTGCTAGACTGGGTGCAGGGAGACAGATTCTCCTGCCTCTCTCTTGACTCCATGGCCTTGGGAAAGTCCCTCAATCCCTATTTGCTCATCTTTGAAATGGGGACCCAGCAATCCTTACCTTAGTGGACGATCAGGTGGCCACAGGAGTTCCTGGTCGGAAATGGCTTCGTGAGGTGCTCAGCAGTTTGTTGCCGCCTGTTTTCAGTGTGGTCATGTGATCCTTCGGTAGGACAAGCGGCCAAGGTAATTTCCTGTCACCCTGATGAACCGAGACCTTTCATGGAAAGCTGCCCCTGTATCTGATCTTGGTGCAAATCGCCGCTCTAACCCGTGCTGTCCGGAGCCCTGGGAGCCTCCCCGCCCCTCAGCCCTCCTCGTTTCCCCAGCCCAGCACACACGGTCCCTCTCCAAGTCTGGGCGACTCTGCATCCCCTGCATCCCTGGAGTCAGACCTCTCTCCTCTCCCCCACGGTTTCCCTCACCTCCCTCTCCTGCCTCAACTCCTTTGTGTCCGCCCACCCTGATTCCAGCCAGGCTTACCTGTGTCCAACCGCACTCCACACAGCAGCCAGGAAGCTCTTTCTAAACTGTCCCGTGTTGTCACCCCGCCACCTACTATGATGTCCTGAGGGTCTTAATCAGAGCTGAACCGGCCCTGCCTCACCTGCTCTCACCACTCCAGCTCTGTGCCCCCCACCCTGTCCCCCAACTCGGCCACCCCCTCACGTTTCCTCTCTTCGCCAGACTCACTTTCCTTTTTTTTTAAATTTTTTTTAATGTTTTTTTTTTAAATTTATTTTTGATACAGAGAGAGACAGAGCTTGAGAGGGGAAGGGGCAGAGAGAGAGAAGGAGACACAGAACCAGAAGCAGGCTCCAGGCTCTGAGCTAACTGCCAGCACAGAGCCTGATGCGGGGCTCGAACCCATGAATGTGAGGTCTGACCTGAGCCGAAGTCGGAGGCTTAACCGACTGAGCCACCCAGACGCCCCCAGACTCACTTTCCTAATTCTGCCTGGTCATCGACTCAACCTTGGGCCTCTACCTTACAGATCACTTCCTCCAGGAAGCCTTCACTGGTGACCCCACCAGGCCTAGGTTTGGTCCTCATCCTTGCTGCAGTCTGATGACTGACCTCCGTTCTCCACTTGACTGCAGGGCCCCTTGAGGGCAGAGCCTAGATCTGCCTGGTGCCATTGCCCAGCCCTCAGCGCAGGTGTCTCCTCTGCACTCGGCTCTTGTGGAATCTTGATTGTCTTTCTTTCTTGTTTTTTCTTTTTTTAAATGTTTATTTACTTTTGAGAGAAAGACAGACAGACAGACAGATCGAGCATGAGTGGGGCAGGGGCAGAGAGTGAGGGAGACACAAAATCTGAAGCAGGCTCCAGGCTCCAAGCTGTCAGCACGGAGCCTGATGCAGCGGCTCGAACTCATGAGCCATGAGATCACGACCTGAGTCGAAGTCGGATGCTCAACCGACTGAGCCACCCAGGCATCCTTTGATTCTTTCTTTACTCAGATATTTTTTTATTCTCCCCTGGGGATGGAAAACAAAAAAATCAGTCTTTCCTAGTGGTGGAATGATTGCTGATGGGTCTTCTTTTTCTGAGTCCTTTTAAAAGACCCTGCTTTTCTCTCCCCTTCTGGGCATTAGCTGACCTGAGGGGGAGGCACAGGAGAGCTGGGAAAGGGGTGCATGATTCCTGCTGTCGTGCTGGCCCCTCCTGGCTGCCAGAGCCTGACCGGCCAGGCAGAGGCCGACACAGAGACAGACGCTGCTCCAGGACTTGGCTGAGCCCCGCTTGGAGCAGAGCAGGGCACAGAGAATGGCTTTGCCCAAAGAGTCCATCATCAGGCTTGGGTGTCAGCAGCCCGGGAGTGCCCAGCCGCTGTCGGCGCCGGGCTCACGTCTCAGGGACAACCCTCCTGAAGGGCTAACCCAGCTCAGTCAAGTTGGGGCGGAAACGACAGTGAGGAGCCCGAGCTCTGGAGTCAGAGGGACCCGGGTTTGAGCCAGGCCATATTCCTTACTGGCTGTGACTTTGGACGAGTGATTGGCCTTCTCGAATCCTCAGTCTCCTTACCTGCAAAATGGGACTGGGAGGGTCGCAAGGAGCAAACGAAGAAGCGCGTGGGTGGGGAGGGCCCTGCACGGAGCCTGGCGTGCAGCAGGCTCTCGGACATAGAAGCTGCTGTGTCACCGCTGTCCACCGTCACTGTGTCGCCACCAGTCCTGCTCGGTTCGAAGCTTTGTTTCCTGGTTCCTCTGTGGGTGGCGGTTGCCAGGTCCTGCTGGGTTTAAGTTTATCTGTTCATTCATTCGTTCATTCATTCTGTTATGCCCTCGCTGTGTGCCAGGGATCTGGGGAGCTGCCAGGTGGTGGAGAGCTGCTTTCGGGAGTAGCTCCTGGCATCACGGGCTGGGCCACCTTTAATGCCTTTATGTAACCTGAGGATCACTCCTTTCCCCTTTGCTCCACTTCCATCTCTCAAAGCTTTATCTACTGACTCTCTGCAGACCTTAGAGGTTCAGGCTGGTACCCCTCCCCCGGAACAAAGGCCATCTTACCCGTCTGTCTGCGTCTGGTCAGGAGGGGCCTCAACCAACTCAGACACATGGGGTGACAGCCAGTCCCAGCCATGAGCCCCTGTGTAGCTTTCACTTGGGGCAGGGCCCTGCAGAGGACCCCGAGGGGGGCGGTAAGGAGCTGCCCCTGGTTGGGAAGACGGGACCGAAAGCACACACATGAAGCTGGTTAACAGCCGGATGAAAGTGGGCACCTGTTACTCCCGTGTGCATGGGGGGGGCGGGCAGAGACCCCTCTGCAGGACGGGAAGGTTGTGGAAAAGGGAGACTTTTGGAGTCAGCCGGCGCAGCATCACACAACCAGCAAGCATTTCCTAGGCACTTACTGTGGCCGAGAATCGGACTCTTTGCTTTACAGACACACACTCATTGAATCATTATGGAACCCCATGGGCCGGGCGCCGTTTCCCCCACCCTCTATTTTATGAATAAAGATGCAGAGACTCAGAGAGATTTGTAAATTGCTCAAGGTTACAGAGTTCTGGAAGAAGCTGAGCGCAGATTCAAATCTGGGCCCGAGTCAAGCCTGTGCTGGCCGTGGGTCTCCACCACATTGGCCATGCTTTCCCCATGACAGTGGGATGGCATGGGGCACCTTTGGGGAGTGGTGTATGCGCTGCTTCGATGGGCTTTGTGCCAAGAAGTCATGAGGGAAAAGGTCCAAGGGAGGCTGCGTCAGGCCCGAGACACCATCTGTGCCTCTGGGCCAAAAGGTTAGGTCTTTGTCCTACGGGTAATAGGGAGTCTCGGAATGTTCCTCTGAGGGCCCCTGCTGAAGTCCTCAGGGTGAGAACAGAGAGCAAAGGGAAGCCACGGGCAGAGCAGGCAGGGCTTTCAGAGTGGCACGGGATTCACTCGCTTCCCCAGATATTTATAATTCGCTCACTGTGTGCCCAGGAGAAACGAGACCACCATCCTCACACAGCCAGCCCGGGACCCCAGTGTACCATACCTGGGCTCCTCTCCAGCCCCTCCCCGGCTCAGGGAATGCCATAGGAGGCAGCGGCCACTGGGGCTTTGGTCACCTGTGGTGTCAGGTGAGCAGGTTTCTCTTTGTGACGCTGGGTCACAGGATGCCTTTCACGCCGCTGGTGAGGCCCCTGCTTTACCAGCTGTCTCTGCTGCCCACCTGTCTCTTGCTCCGTCTTCTCGGAGGTGGTTTCTTGCTCCCCTGCTGTCAGTCCCCCCCATAGCCCCCCCTCATGCAGCCTTTCGGAAGGTGGCAGATGGGCATGAATGTCACATTGGCTGTCTCCAAGACACCACCTCAGGGACCCCCAGGTGGGGGTTGCAGGGCGCATGCTAACTGGGGGTCCGGATGTGGGTGTGGGTGCAGTGTGGGCTCTCTACCCCAGCGGCCTCCTGGCTGCGTCCTTGGGCCAGCCGGCCTTGAGACGCATTCTCTTAGGGCTTTTGCTCCCCTCTGTCACCCCGTTTGACTTTAACATGAAAGGAAGAGTTCTCAGCCACGCCCACCTGCTGCCAACTCCTCACCGGTTCTGACCTGCACCCTCCTGGATGCCCGTGTCCCACAGTAGCTTTTCCAGCCTTTCCAGGTAGAAACCTCAGAGTTCCTGTCCCCACTGGGTTAGGTCAGCCCCCCCTTCCCCATCCCACTGCCCTGACACTCCCCACCCTGCTTGGACTGATGCAGTAGCCTCTTCCTTGGCGCACTGTTAATGGCTGGTGTCTCTTTCCTTCTTGCCCATCCAATCTGACCTTCTCATTTGCTGATCTGAGTTCTTAGAAGCTTCTTGACTTTTCTTCTGAAGACGTCAAGGCCAAGCCTTCCAGCAGATAAAAATGGCTCATCCTCTGCCCCTCTAAAATTGCTTGCTGACTTGCTGAATGAAGGTACCCAGAGTTGTTCTCTCCCCATAATGGAAGACTTTGGGCTTCTTGTGCCTTTGAGTAAACCTCTGCCAGCACGGTGGCCAATAGCATTTAGCAGCATGTCACAGCACAAAATCCCTGCTTTTTGATTAAGAGCTGTGTGACTTTGGGCAATTTGCTTAACCTCTCTGAGCTACAAAAATGATGATAATGATAGGGGTGCCTGGATGGCTCAGTTGGTTAAGCGTCCGGCTTCCCGGCTTCGGCTCAGGTCATGATCTCGCGGTTCGTGGGCTCAAGCCCCGCGTTGGGCTCTGTGCTGACAGCTAGCTCAGAGCTTGGAGCTGCTTCGGATTCTGTGTCTCCCTTTCTCTCTGACCCTCCCCTGCTCATGCTGTCTCTTTCTGTTTCTCAAAAATAAATTTAAAAAAAATGATGATAATGATAGCTATCACTCAACGGGTTTTATCATGTGCCAGGTACCATGCCCAGCACTTTGTATTGCCTCATCATACCGCCCCCAACCTGCAGAGAGAGGTGCTGTTTTTAGGCTTATTTGGCAAATAAGGAAATTGGGGTTTGTGGCAATAAAACCCCTTGCCTAAGGTCACACACCCGTAAGAAGCAGAGTCAGACTCAGGTCCTCTCCTTGCCTGTAGATATGGGGACCGTGCCTCTCACTTCTCGGGGAGTTTAAATGCAGCGGCATGTTAGGAAGCACCTGCCCAGGGCTGAGCACCTGGGCCCTTGGCAAACAGGTCTGGGCTTTACTCAGGCCACGCCCTCTGTCTTCCTCCCTACCTGGCCAAGTCCTACTTCCAAAGTCAATGGAATAACCACCGACCCCCTCTGCCCAGGCCCTCGAGGATTCCACACATGCCGCCGCCAAACCCTGGCCACGGGGAACAGAACCAGGCCTCAGGTGTCTATGGTCCTAGAAGATGTGTGACACCTTTGTAAGCCCTGGCCCTCCCTAGTGCCTGGTCCTCCGTGGGAGCTGGGAAGGTGTCCACAGCGAGTCAGCGAAGGACTCTAGGAGGACGGGGAGGGAGGAGTGGAAGATGAGAGGCCATTGTCGTGCAGGGACCCGAGGACGGTCCCCTGGAGCCCGAGCAGTCCGACTGGGCAGCCCCTGCCCTTCCCCCGCACCCCTCACCCCACCCTGCCCTGCCTGGCAGTCTGTCCTGACACCTCCATGATCTGCAGTTTGGGGCATTTGCTTCAGTTATTCCCTGACTCTGACCTCCTGGGTCAGAGTTCCCACTTCCTGGGACAGGAAGGAAAAGGCCCCATGAGGTTGGGTTATGGAGGGGGAGCCCTCTCCTGTCACCACTGGCTTGCGCTTGTGGGACCCTGTGGTTCAGCTGGCCTGACGGCGCGGGTCGCCTCGCTCTGGGAGTGGCCTCAGGTCTCTGTGGCATGTGTGTGCCAGAACCTGAACGTCAGATGCCATCAGAGAGGGCTAGCTGGCTGACCTGTGGGCCCTGCTCGGAAGGATGGGCATGCCCTCGCTGCTCACCCAGTACCTGGGCCCTGGCTGGGGCCCTGGTGAAACCAGCCCACGGGGAAGCTCAATAGAATGAGTCCGGCCTTTCTTGTTACCTTCTGCGCCCCTCTGAGGACAGAGCCGGCTGGGCCCTCTCTCACCCAGGAATGGAAGGAAATTGGGCTGATTTGCCGTCCGTGGGACTCATTCTCCCACCTCGGCATCAAGGTGCAGTCCTGATTTCCGGGAACCGTTTCATTTTGGTCAACCGCCTCGTCCTGGGGGCTGAGGTACAACTGTGACCCGACTTATGTGATAGGAGCCTCGGCTTGTGTTATCTGTTGCTGTCCAGCCTTCTGGAAGAATCTGCAAGGATTCCCTCTCGTCCATAGGATACAGCCTGGTGCTTCTGACCCACCCCTGAATTGTATGAGTGTGTGTGTCTGTGTGTGAGTGATTGTCTCCAGATTAAGAACCCTGAAGACAGGCTGCTGGCTGTCTATAGGCCTCCCACTGCAACAGACAGATGTCAGGGACAACTCTGACCCGGAGACAAAACTGGGAAGAGATGGCGGTGGTTATAGTAGAGAGTCTCCTAGGCCAGAAGCTAGACCTTCTTAGTTCTGATGGCCCCTGACTGTCAGTCACACTGCCTCCCTGAAGCACAAAGGGAAGAGACTTGTTAGGGCCGCTGACGGGTGAGTAGGAGAGCCTAACAAAGGGTCCAAAGAGGCGGTGTGTGTGCAGGGGGAGGGGAACTGCCCTGCCTCTGCCTCCTGCTGAGAGGGTCCCAAGGGATGTAAGGCACGAGGGCCCCCCCCGGAACGGCTTAGATCTCTGCCATGTGGGTTTGCAGCAGGAAGTCAGCTCAGCCCCTCCCCGCGGCCACTGAGCTCACACGTCCCTTCTGTCCTGGTGGCGCCTCACAGGTGGGGGTGCCAGTGCCTGGAGCTGGGGATCCAAGGTCTGGTCCAGTTTCCCCACAAACAAGTTAGGACTTTTCTAGAATGTTAGAGTCGGAAGACCTCTGTCCTGTGCGAGCCTGCCTCCCTCACTTGGCAGGTGGGGAAACTGAGGCCCTGCAAAGGGATGGACAGGGCAGGCTGGAAGCTGAGGATGTCCAAAGATAAGGAGGAACTGGGTCTGTTGGCTTCATGGACCCAGAAGGTGCCTGGCAGGCTCCAGAAGTGGCCTGTGGGAGGGGTGGGGCTAGAACTGGGGAGAAGCATTTCTGGCCTGACCTCCTCACATCCTGCCTTAGAGGTAACCGCAGGGTGAAGAGGCAAGGCTGTGCACTCAGTCAGTAGCAGCCCTTGATTTAGGGAAGGCCTTTCTCTTTGGCTCTGAACCTTCCCTAGGGGACGAGGACAGCTTGGCAAGTGGAGAGCACAGCCTCACTTGTTCCTGTGGGTGTGGCCAGGGAATACCAGGTGACTGTCCTTTGTCGCATTCTATTCCAGTATCTCTACCATCCCTGCTCTCTGAGGGAGGGCAGATTGACGCCCCCCCCACCATAGTCTGTGCCTGCACACAGTAGGTGCTTGTGGGCTGTGCCCGCACACAGTAGGTGCTTGTGGTCTGTTTGTTTCATGAGGAGTCTTGAAGCCTGGTTTGTCCTCCCCGAGCGCCCCTACCACTCACCACCCACCTGCACCTCTCTTTGTTCAAACTGCTGGGAAGCCCACAGCCCCCTTTCATGCCAAACACACAGCTCTCTTGCATCAGATGTCCTGGGGAAAGGAACACGTTTTATTCTCCTCTCCTTCTTGGCTGCTTATTTCCTGCTCTTTGTCTTTCACTGAACCATTGAAATGTGCTTTGATTGGGAAATGCTGCAGATCCTTTCTCTGGAAGCAAGCGAGCAATAAATAACTCAGTATGTTATTAGACGTGAAAAGGTGAACCGTCTCCCCGGCCCACCTGGAAGGCAGGTGTGTCTGAGTTCTGCTCCCCCTCCCTGCGGAGCGGGCAGCCTGGCACCCGCCCTTGGTGGCTTCGAGGAACCGAGGAGAGGAGTGTATTATGACCGGCCAGTGTCCTGGGCTCTGCCAGGCCCGCCTGCCCTGGCACTCTGCGAGGTGGGGAAGCTCAGGTGGGAAGACACAATGTGCCCCCCTGGAACTGGCCATGGGACAGCTAGCCTGGAGGGGCCCTGAGCTGGCCCTGCTGGGCACAGCTGGCCAGCTCCCCATTTGGGAGAACCTGGCCAAGAGCTTGGCTGGACAGGCCATCGGAAGGCGCCCGTAGGGGAGTCAGACATCGCCGGTTACAGCACGGTGGCAGGCCGACTATGTCTGTTGCCTCGCTGTGCCTCCCCCTTCCCGGTACAGACAACATGACCCAGCATCTGCACTGAGCCAAAACCGGCGACAAAAAGAAGATCGCTTGATTGAGGGGTATAAACAGGGGTGTGTGTGTGTTGGGGATGGGATGGGGGGAGGCAGTGGGGAGCAGATGACAGGGCTGCTCTGTGCCCTCCCGCGGCTGCCACAGGAGGGCTGCTCTTGAGGTCCCGGCCACCACAGGACATAGATTTTTTCTGAGATGTCTGCAGGAGAGGAGAGGTCCTCCCCTCCCCTCCCCCCTCCCCCTTGCCCTGCCCTCCCCCTGCCATCACAAGAGGGAGCTCTAGGCAGAGAGGTTAAACACGGTCCATTTGCTGAATTCAGAGAAGAGCTCGCTCGGAAGGACACGGGGAGGGAGCCGTGGGCCCAGGCTTCAGTTACAAAGATGCAAAGCCAAGGAAGACAACGGCCAGGGGCAGGGGCTTTGGGAGGTGGGCCGAGGGGGTGCTGTGTGAGATCATATGTCTCATGGTTCTGGAAGGAAAGCGATGTCTTTAGAACTAGACTAGGCTCCTTCTTCGCACCTCCACTTACTTGCTGAACAGCCTTGGGCAAGTCTGTCACCTTTAGGAAGCAGCTCCTCATCTATACTCAAGGGTAAATTACTAGCACCTCCTGGCATCTCCATGAACTTCAGCTAAGACCCCTGTGCACAGGGTGGGCCCCTGCGGGGTGGAAGGCATCTCCCCGGAGCCCAAGATGGTCATCAGTAGTGGGCGTGGGGTCTGTCTCTCCCAGTTCTGCTGATAGCCTTTCTGGGGTGTCTGGCCAGCAGCCAGTTCTGTTCCCAGTTAGGTCTGAATGGGGAAAGCCAGGTCTCTCTTCAGGGACAGGTTCATTACCAGTCCCTCCTACGCCTCTGAATTTCAGGGTTTCCTATGATCCTCAACATCACCACCGGCCTGCGGGGCTCCCTCAGGCCACATGCCACCGGCCGCTGCTCCAAACAGGGCTGGGACCTCCCCGTGGAGGCGGTGGGCTGCTGTGCCCTTGACCAGCTCTTCTAACACCCCCTGAGCGCACGCCATCCCCCAGCAGTCCTGTGGGAAGTGGCGTTTTCCTTCTTATTTTACAGATCAGGCTTCCAGGAATTGCCTAGATTTACAGGCAAGGCCTGGACGTGACTGCTTTCTGCTGCCCCTCGGGGCTCGCTGGCCGCGACCATCACCCAGCGTCTCATTCAGGATGGGGCGAGGACACAGTGCACGTGGGGCTGGAGGGTGAAGCTCATTCCTGCGGGGTGAACTTCCCGCCAGGCAGGGATCCTCCAGCGTCGGCACCTTCCGCAGGTGGTCCCTGGCCCTTTGGTCCCAAGCAGCCTCCTGCCTACACCTGCCTCGTTGTTTTCAGTCTGCCGTTTGGCCATGGAAAGTGGAGGTGGTCGGAGAAGTGAGTTACCATCCGGTCTGAACTGGCATGAATTTGCCAAATAAAACATTTTCCTTATGCCCCAAAACATTTTGCTTGGTTACGTCTTAACAGGCCAAGTGCGTTCTTTTCCATGAAAACATTTCCATCGTTAAAGAAGCACCTCTGACCCAGAAGCTGGGCCCTGCTGCGTCCTTGTCACCGCTCACATTTTATTTGGGATCCAGGGTTTTCCTAATGTCACCACCTCTTGCTTTGCATGAGGACTACACTCCCTGATGGAAATATTTTGCAAGAACGGAGTCAGCTGTCGAGGTGGTGCAGAACTCCTTCAGAAGGTCTTCTTTGTCCAGCTTGGAGAAGGACCCCTTTTCCGTGAAGTCCCTGTCACGTTTCACTGGCCAATACGGGGCTCTCCGGGACGTCACGAAAGGGATCAAATCCCATTGCAGCAAAAGCCATTTAAGGTTCATGGAAATGTTTGTGGAAACAATTGCAGACGTCTTTGCTGACAGCCCGCTTCTGACGTGTGATTTTCTTCCTACGGAGCATGCACCCAGTACAGCAGAAGAATTTGGATGGCCCTCAGAATGTGCCGGAATGGAATTTGGCTGTGCTCTCTGTCCAGGGCTCCGATAATGGCTGCGAGAGAATGTTCTCCTGCTCATTAGGCAGATATTCAGTGGACTTCCTCTGTGTCCCCGATGCTGAATTAGTCGGAGACAAGTGCAACCCAGACCCCACCTTTAAGGAACCTCGTTGGTAGAGAACAGAAGATATATGTGCATTTCATTCCTCAGTACATCAGAACGTCATTAGGAGGGGTGGCAGACACCCCTCTTGGTGTCTGTGATGCTTGTAGGTAGCACACTGAATTGTGGTTATGCATTATTTATTTATTTATTTTAAATATTTTTTTAAATATTTGTATTTACTACTGAGACACAGAGATGGAGCACGAACGGGGTAGGGGCAGAGAGAGAAGGAGACACAGAATCTGAAGCAGGCTCCAGGCTCTGAACTAGCTGTCAGCACAGAGCCTGACGTGGGGCCCAAACCCACGAACCATGAGATCATGACCTGAGCCAAAGTCAGCCGCTCCACTCACTGAGCCCCCTAGGTGCCCCGTTATGCATTTTTTAAATGTATGTCATAAAAAAAACACACAGTAACCACAGCAGTAATTTCCTATATATAACTGCTTAACAGGTGGAAGACGGGAGAGAGAGTCCATTAACACCCAAGTTAAAGAGAAATATCAAGTAAATACTATGGTTGTGGGAACTGTTGCAGTTGATAAATTATGGCAAAGGTTGTGGTAAAAAAAAAAAATCATGACAGTGGCTTACAGATGGCTGATGGCTGCAAAAGTTAAGGTCATGTTGACTGTGTGCTGAAGGAACGCCGGGGGCTTGACCTGTATTATCGTCCAAGTCTCCGGAACCTCTGGCAGATGGTAGTGTTACTATCCCAACAGCAGATGAAACTGGGTCTGAAAGAGGTAAAGTGATTTGCCCGAAGTCACATGACTAGTAAGCGGAAGAACTTGGATTCACAGCCTGGTCTGTCTGACTCCTGATAATAAATCCTTAACCACCATGCTAGAGGACAAAGTACTGCAGTTTGGTCAAATAAAGAAGTGATTTTTCCCTCCCTTGGGTATAATTCAAGAAAACTTCCTAGAGGAGGTGGCCTCGACTAAGGGGTAGAATTTAGCAAGCTGAGTTTGGGTGGTAAGGCAGCGTATCCCATGGATTAGTACCCGTGATTACTGGCTGGCTGGTTTGAACAGCACACTTTTTTTTTTTTTTTTTTTCACAAAAATGATGTCTTGAAGCAGGCTGTGGGCTGGCAGCTCTGTGTCATCCCGGACCCCAGGCTTCTCTCTCTCTGCTCCACCAGATCCCTCATGGCCTAGGATGGCTGATGCAGCTCCAGCCATCACATTCTTGTTCCAGGCAGCAGGGAAAAAAGAATAGAAGGGAAAGGTAAAATGTACATTTCTCTCAACTGACCAATGGCCTTGAAGGAGCTTTACTGGAAGCTGAACCTAACAGCTTGTCCGCATCTCCCTGGCCAGCTCTGGCTCTCAGGGAGGCTGCCTGCTGTGTGTTAGGCATATGCAAGGGGAGGACAAAAGTCCTGTCCTCGAAGCTCTTCCAGTAGAGTGAGCTGCTTCCAGGTTGAGGCATTAGAGGGGTCAGCAGTTGAGTGGAGAAGAAAAAGCTTCCTCTGGAACTTGCTTTCGGAGTGGCCCCTGGAAGCTTGGTCTGTTTTGGATTATTCAGCGCATTTGTTTGGTGTCTAATTGGAGTGTCGAGTTGCAGCAATTAGGCTGCCTGAGGCGGCCCCTGCCTGCCATCCCATCAGCCCCTTTGAAAAGACAAGAACCACTCTCTAGTACAAAGTATTCCAGCTCCCCGCCCCCCCCAGTGCAATTAGAGCTGGAGCCACAGAGCCAGGTTTCACCGAATCCTGGGCTGTGAGTTAGAGCCCAGCGTGGTGCTCGCAAGCCCCGAGGTGGGCATGGGGCGTTCTGTGCGGCTCATGGCCAAGCGTGAGACCCGGAAACCACCGCCTGCCTGGTGCCACCCTCCCGTCTCATCCCCTGCCTCTGGGCCCCGAGTTTGCTTCTCACTTCTCAGCTCTCAGGGGTGCGCGCTGGCGGGTTGCCAGGAATATCAGGTTTGGGGCGTTCTTTAAAAATCAGCGATGCTCTTGTGAGCTGCCGAAGTTGTCCGTAGGACATCAGTCCTTGTTCGAGTGAGGCCCTCTCTGCTGGGACTTGGGCTCCCCGGGGTCTGAAATGCTGTTTTCACTTTTGGGGAATCAGGTTGTCAGACCATGGGAGAAGGTTAGGGCTAAAATGGGTGGGAGTGGTGGGCTCAGACCGGAAACTTGGCTGCGGGCTGGCTGGGGGCAGAACTGGGGAGAGCAGGCTTCCACCCTCCAGTGCTCTGTCTCAGTTCTGTAATTACCTCCGAGCGGATAGTATTGTAAAGAGGCTGGAGAGATGCTTTCCTGCGGCCTTAGAAATCAAACTGCTATTAATATGCTAATTACAACCATTTGTACTTACCATCAAAGCAGGTCCCGGAGAGCTTCTCCTTGGCAGCATTATTAGATATTCTGTTCTTGAAATAGAAAGTCCATATTATTTTTTAATGAAAGCTCTAAATCCAGAGCTTCCCTCTGTTCCGCCAGCCCTTTTCCTTGAATTTGGTAGGCCTGGTTCTGGGCTCCTGAAATGAAGGCCAGGTGGGAGGAGGGTGAAGATGGACTGATCCACCTCGCAAAGCAGATGGGAGCTCAAGATGCTGGTTCGATCCCAGGTCAGTTACCTGCTGATGTCATCGCACGGGTCAGCATTATTTTTAGCAGTGGCTTCACTCCTAAAACCAGTCCTACTAGATATATTTTTAGACTGGATGATGCAGGTCTGTTTGGAAAATGTCCGTTTCTCCCCATATCATGTTTGTCCTAGAACTCACGCAGTTTCTGAGGAAAACAAAATGGCACCCACAGCCAAGGGCAATACAGCTACTTGTTTGGGAATCAGAGGGATGAGTCCCTTATTTGCTCTGAGGGTAGATCCTAGGGAATCCATACCTCTTGACTTTCCAAGGAGCTGTGTGGGACTGAAGCCCTCTCTGATCTGGGAGCTTTCATTCCCTGGCAAATGAGAGAGTGAATTCTTGTTCGACTTATGGATTGAAAATATCCAATGAAAGTTGTGAAACTTTTCTAAAGAGTAGGCTGTCGATTCCAGAAGAATAATGTGTTAGCTATGGTATTTTACAAATCTAACAGACAAATTTAAGCATCTACTCTGTGCCAGACCCAAATTAGAAATTTAGGCGTGTTTCATTTGCCACCAATGGGTGATGTAGTGACATAAAGCAAACATCATGCTCAAGGATTCTATAGATCCAGAATGCAGAGAGTGTAAAGGGGCTTGTTTCTGCTTCATGTTGTTCAAGGCCTGAGTTCAAGACTGGAAGGTTGGAAGACGAATCCACGCTTTCATGTCTGGCAGTTGAAGGTGGCTGTCAGTGGGCCCCCAGCTCCTCCCCATGTGGCTTTCGCATGTGGCCTGGGTTTCCTCACAACATGGTGGCTCATCCCATGGGTAAGCGGCCCAGAAACGGAGAGCGAAGCAGGAGCTACATTCCTTTTGTGACCAAGCCTCAGAAATCACAAAGCACCACCTTCGCCACGCTCTACTGGTTGGAGTAGTGACAAGCCGCTACCCAGATTCCAAGAGAGGGAACACAGACATCAGCCCCTGGGAGGGGGCCGGGCCTCAGTCGCATTGTAGGAAGAGCATATGGGATATAGGTGTATTTCAAGAAGTATAAGAGAGACTTGGAAATATGAACAAGGAGGAGGTTAGAAAAATGGCAAAGCATATAGAAGGTCAGGAAGAAAACTTTAAAAAATGAAGGTGGAATCATCTGAATTAAAGCATTTGAAGCTCTGTCTGTCAGAAGGAAAGTATAGATATTGATTAGCCTCAGATCTGTTAACTTCAAAACTGGTAGAGCAGCAGTTTCTAAATGTGGACCGGGCCTCCCCAGTTTCGGGGGGTCCCCGAAACTTTCAGCAAGACTGAAACTGTGTTCATATGATACATAATAATCCATAACGATGTTATTCTCTCTTTTCACTCTTATTCTCTCACAAGTGCAGAATGTTCTAGAGCCTGTTTGACACAAGATGGTATTGTCATTTGGACAGTTAACAGAATATATGCTTGTGTATTCCAGTGTTTGAAATTTTTCTCCACTTTATTTCCTAATAAGGAAAATATTCATGGATGTTATCCACATAAACAAAAGCTGTTGGGGAGGGGGTCGATAATTTCTAGAGGTGTGATGATTTCCTGAGGCCGTGAAGTTTGAGAACCACCATTGTAGGAGAGGGGACAAAAGGGGAAGAGAAACAGACAATCCTGTGAAATAGCATTTCCTGGGCTCTGAGAAACAAGTGGTGGTTCTTGTTCATTCTAAGTTATTTTTCCATAACTTAATTCATATTCTTCATCCTAAGATAATTCAAGATAGAAACTTTTAAATCTAGAGGACCGTAAGATCCAGGGACCAGAAAGAATTTCAGGACTGGGTCGTGTTCATCCTGTGTTACAGCGACACCTACTGAGCACCGGGGATATTACAACCCAGCTGTACGGAACAAATGACCAGCAAGCGTAAATACCGTATTCATACCAAAAAGGACGTGGAAAAGAGCAGATTCTGACAGGCAGAGTATGGCATTATAACAGTCTTAAACAAAACAAATTCTTAGACAAAACAGAGGGCAACTCAAAAAAGACATAATGACAATTCCATTGCCTATGCATACTCTTCCTCGGTTAGATGGAAAATTAGTGGTTTTATCGGGGAGCCTAGGGCAAAGCCTACCATCGGAGCCACTGGAGCTTTTAAGAAATAAATAGTTCAGTGCTTGCTTTGGCAGCACATATACTAAGAAATAAATAGTTCTAAGGTTTTATGGAATCAGAGTCTCTGGGCCCAGAATTTAATAATTAAAAAAATTTTTTTGGTGTTTATTTATTTTTGAGAGAGAGAGAGAGAGACAGACAGACAGACAGACAAAGCAACAGAGCAGTAACTGGGGAGGGGCAGAAAGAGAGGGAGACAGAGATTCCGATGCAGGCTCCAGGCTCTGAGCTGTCAGCACAGAGCCTGATGCAGGGCTCAAACCCACAAACTGTGAGATCATGACCTGAGCCGAAGTCGGATGCTTACCAACTGAGCCACCCAGGTGCCCCCAGAATTTAATAATTTTAAAAAGTTTTCCAAAGAAGGTAGTCATATCTGTAATATCTGGTCCAGCATGGCTCTGGTCAGGATAGTTTCTGTCTCTTGGAGCCGCGTCAGGGCTGGACAGCTGAGCTGTTCTGTGTCAGCCCCAAGCTCTTCTACTGGTCGCTGCCATCTTCCTTCCCCTGCTGTCAGTGTCCAGATTTAGAGCTCCAAATCCTTGGACTTGAGACCATGTTCATGCCTTCTGGATTCCTGGAGTCCTGTCTGATTTCCAAGGTGGGGCTCACTCGAGTCCTGTTTGCCCAAAGTGCCCTCGGAGCCGCCCCCCTGACCATGTCCTGCTGTCTACTCTTAGCATGGCCTAGATCCAAATTCCAAGACACTTTGGGCTCTTCCGGTTTTTTCTCTCTCCTTTGATCCCAGGCTTATTTCCGTTTGTGCCCCAGAACCATCAACAAGGAAGGGTCTAGAATCGAGAGGACTATCAAAAATAAAACACAAACAGATGACAAAACTGCACCACAGCCCTGTGTGTGCAAAGGCCTCACCTAAGCCACCACTGGCCCCTTTTGTCACAAGCTTTTAACGCAGTCCATGGGAGGATTTGTCTTCTCGTGGGAGAACCCTTCTCAAAACTGACAAAAGGCAACAAACCTTTTCTTTACCGAAATTTGCATGGCCCAGCCCTCCCTTTTGCAACCTACCAGTTCCGGGCTGTCTTGTGATACCACCATGGCTTTGTTAAGAGACCCAGCCCAGGACAAAGAGCTTCAACACCCACACAAGAACAGCATGTGGGTGAGACCTGGCTAGGCAAGTGAAAATTCTTAATAACCAGTGGGGTGTGAGAGGGGCAGCGGGGGGCCAACCAGAGCCCAGGCAGAGGGAAGTGATTCCCAAACGCTTCATCCTATCCACGGTAATGAAAGTGATCAGCGAGTGGTGAATTTTTTCCCTTTTAAATGACAGAGCAGGGCTGGCCGAGGAGTAGGATTTGACCAACTTAACCGTAAATGTAGGCAAAGTTTGTTTATCCTGTGAAGATAAAGCAGCAAATGGGAGGCAGGGTGTGCTGTGGCCTTCCACTGCCTTTGGCAGCTGTTCCCTTTCTCTGGGCAGATCCCCTGAAGTCCAAGACCATCTCAGCACACCAAGGAGGCGCCTCCAGATGGCCCTGCGTCGTGTGTACAGATCTGCTCCCCAGGGAGACAGGAGGCTGAGGCAGCACACGGCAGTGACCTACTGCGGTGCCTGGGCTCAGGGCGATGTGGGAGGGGTTATGGCCCATAACGGGGATGGGGTCCCTGTAGCCCTGGTGGAGAATGTTCCATTGTGGTGCACGCCTGGCTGTTCTCCAGAGATCCGTGTCCTGAAATTCATTCAGTGTTAGCAATAGCAGTTCAAACGCAGCAGCCCTGGGCCGGCTCCCACCATTTACTGCTCTGCAGGGGCTTCTTTCCGTGCAAGCAAGGGGCCCTTGGATCCTTGTCCGCCACTCACCTCCCTGCCTGCTGACATGGCCAGGCGGTGCACCAGGGCCTCCCTTCTTTAGCCGCCACAACCACCCACAGGGTGGGGGGTGCTTCTTCCCTCTTGTGCCTTGGCCCCTGGGGGACGGGATTTTAGATTCTGTCGAGGCAGAACCTTCTGAGCCAGGCCGGGCAATGTCTGTGGAGCAGATTCCCATCCCCTTGGGGTGGCTGCATCAATGACACCTCAAGGGGAGAGGCCTCCGCGCGGAAAGGGCGTGAGCTTCAGACAGTGCCACAGATGTCCTGGAATGCTTTGACCCCTTCCTCCCAAGGCCCCGGCTGATTTCCCCACTGTGCAGTGGGAGGGAGCCAAGGGCCAGCTCTCCACAGTTCCTGGAGTGCCAGCCAGTGTCCTGGGGCCAGCAGTGGTGAGGGCTGGGAGGCAGCATCCTGGGCAGCTGCCCAGAGGGCATGGCTAGTCCTGACTTGGATGCTGGGCCCACGGTGGCATGTGGCAGTCCCCTCCCCGGATGAAGAGCAGGACTCTCATTGCCATTGCTCAGCTGAGGAAACAGCTGCATCGTGCCCGGTACGTAGCAAATGCGCTGCTTCCGCCAGCTGCCTTGATCATGTGGTCTGTCTGGGGTCACCCAGATGGTGAGTGCCGGGGCCAGGGTTGGCCTCATGTCCATCTCACACCCCGGCCCAGGTCCTCCTCCCCTGCAGTGGGGCCCCCTTCTCCCTGGACCTCCGCAGGTGTCTCAGAGAGGTTGTCAGGGTAGAGGGTCAGGAGCTCCATTTCACAGATCAGGAAACTGAGGCCAAGTGATTTGTCACAGATCCCTGAGCTTATAAATGACAGAACTGAGCCTCATACCTTGCTCTTTCGATCGTCCGCCTGATGTTAGCCACGGCTCAGGCTGCTGCGGGAAAATGACATGGGCTCGGTGGCTTAAACAACAGAATTTGTTTTCTCACAGTTCTGGAGGCTGGAAGTCGGGATGGGTTTCTGGTGAGACCTCTTTTCCTGGCTTACAGATGGCTACCTTCCTGTTGTGTCGCCACGGGGCCTTCCCTCCATGTGTACAGGGAGAGAGACAGCAGCCTCTGGTGTCTTCTTATGAGCACGCCAGCCCTCCAATTGGGGCCCCATCCTTAGGACCAAGTTTAACCTTTATTATTTCCTTAAAGGCCTATCACCAAATATAGTTGGTTTGAGAGTTAGGGCTTCAACATGGTCATTTTGGAGGGGGCACAATTCAGCCCCAAGTACACCCTGAGCCCCTTTCATCGTTTTGGGTACCCAGATCACAGCAGGAAATAGATGCCACTAGGTATCAAGGAAGTCATTTTGGAGCGATTGTGCAGGAGCCTAGAAATGGGTTTGGGGCAATCTGAGACGGCTTCCTGGAGGAGGCAGGGTGTGTGTGTGTGTGTGTGTGTGTGTGTGTGTGTGTGCGCGCGCATGTGCATGCTTGTGTACCTAGGGGGAAATTTGGCCCATTTCAGGGAACTCAATATACAGTCCACCCCAGTAACTCAGATGAGCTATGGCTGTTTTCCAGGGGACACTTCCTCCAGGTGGCCGTGGTAAGAGGGGGACCGTCTGGTTCCCACTTGGCCCAGCAAGGGAGCTGTAGTTCCATTCAGCCAATCCGGTGGCGTTTCCGGTCTTCAGTGTGGAAGGAAGCGGAATTCCAGGTGGGCGGGGAGGGGCAAAGGCTAGCGGCCGTAGAGCCAAGAGCCCGTGGAGGCAGATCCTTCCATCAGGATGGACCGTGTTAGGGCAGCACTGTGGGCACAGGCCCCTGCCATAAGCTCTCTTCCTCACCTTGCATCTGTCCTCTCCCTTAGACTCACACGCCAGATTCAGCTGGTAAAGGGAGTCCTCCCTGCCAGGTTTGGAAAATTTAAATGTCCGTAGCGTCTTTGTTTCTGGAATGAGGACAGTGTCCTTGGGGCAGAAGTGTGGGTTCATGCGCCAAGTCCTATGTGGGGTTCAGAGCAGATCCAGGTTGCCGAAGGCATCGGAGGGGAGGCTGGGGAGGTCACAGAGGCTGGAGAGGCTGCTCTTTAGTAGAACTTCCTGTTTCTCACACTTCCTCCGTGAAGGCCATAGCACCGCCCCCACCTCCTCCTGCAAAGTAGAGTCTGTGAGCCCAATCATTTTGGGGAGTACAGAGCCCGTCTTTGGCCTTTCTTCTGTCTGTCCCTCAGCTTAGCTCACGTGGGCCCCTGCTGGGCTCCAAGGGTGTTCAGTAAGTTGGCTTTTTTCAGAGTTTTGACCCGATCTGTCTAGGAGGAGAACTCCATGCTGAAGTACTTGACGTGGTCGCAGCCCCCTAGTTATGAGAGGATTTATTCCCCCTTCATCTCCCATCCCTATCTTCTTCCTCTGCACCTGGCCCAGGGCCCTTTGCTCTGGGTCGTGCTCTGTTCCCAGGCCCTAAGTCTCCCTTCCTCCCCGACGGAGGCCCTGAGTGCCTCTGAGCCTGCTGTCCCCTTTCTTTTCTGGTGGGAAGTGGATGCTTCCTCTGAAGTTGCTGGCTTCCCTCGGATTCCCAAGTGCAAGCCTCTCCACTGCCACTGTATGACCTGGGCAAGTCCCTGAGACGGGCTGTGCCAGAGGGCAGAACTCTCCACCTCACAGGGTAGCAGTAAGTGAGAGAACGGAGCCTTAAAGCTTGGGGCTCCTCGTAGGTGCCAAATACATGTGTGCTCACTATGGTCTGAGTGTTCCGGTACCCGGGCAGGTGAATGTGAGCAGATAGACACACACATGTGTCGGTGTGCGGCCGTTGGCGCTCTCTGACTGCCTAGACGGGGAGGCCTCATCATCATCAGGATCCAAATCATCCCCTTTCCGAGCCCCAGTTGCCATACATTCATTCATTCTCCTGTTTCTGGAACCTGCCTTGCCTCAGGCTTTGCTCTGGGGGGCATGGCTACACATCCAACAGAGAGGGGCTTATGCTCCCTTTCCGGGAGGCAGGCGGGGAGGGAAGTAAACCAAGCTATCTCTCCCAGGCTGATTTCCCAGATCGCCTGTGTGGAGTGCCTCGGAGGAGCGGCGACGGGAGCCCGGACTAGAGTCCCATGCTGGGGCCCAGCCCCGGGTGAGGCTTGGAGGGGAGTCAGAATTGAAAGGCAGCTTAGCACTTGGAAGGATGGGCGCCAGCTGCAGGCTGCCCCCACTCTGTGCTCTGTGACCATCAGAGGCAGTGATCCTGCAAGACGGAAGTCAATATTTAAAAAAAGGAACGTCGGTTCCTAGTTCTTAGGAAGCCCTTAGTTGCCGTGTATACAATCTTGTGTTTAGCCGCTTCCATAAAGCCTGGGGTCAGAGCCTGCCTGGATGGCTGCCCTGGGAGTACACACACCTCACCCACCTTGCCAGGCAATATCGGCCCAGGCGCTGGGGTGGCCAGCTCGGGATTGCCCCTTGCCTGTGTCCTTCAGGAACCCTAGACACAGGAGTCTGATGTGGCCGGGAACAGGGGCAGTTTGCACAACACATGCATCTGGGGAAAACAAATGTGGTTCTCAGTGTGCTCCCTGGAGTTCCTGGAACCGGAGTGTTTATTTTATGTAATATACAGCAAAACCAGTTCTGTTGACTTCAGACCCTTCCAGCATCCGAACCATAATTCTCCCTGAAATACTCTTTCAGCGTGGGTTACCCAGCATATTGGAGGGAAGGAAGACTAGACTGCTCGACAGGAAGGAAAAATGTTCTGCATTTCAGGCCACCATCTTTCAAAATGAACGCAAGCTTTTTGAGCCGTGGATGCCTTAAATCTATCAGGGACACAGTCCTGCATTTGCTCACGTGTAGGGCCAACCAGAGGGGCAGAGGACCCTCGGAGCCTTAATCCGGCTACCTTGGTCATGCCGAGGGAGGTTGGTGGGTCCGTTGTGTTTGGAGCAATGCCACAGTCTCCCCCCACTCTGCGGCAGAGGAGCATCTGAAAGAATGCTTGACATAGATGAGGCCCAGGAGGATGGACATCGGTTCTGGTTAACCCCTCTTTCCTGGCCCAGCAGTGGAGGGGGTGGGGGCAGCAGATTTGGACAGGAATATCCAGCCGCTGCTCCTCAGAACAATGGTGGATAGACAGTATTTACTGAGGGCCTCACGTATGCCAGGCACTATGCTCAGCTCCCTACTGAGCCATACCTATGGCGTAGGTCATATTCCCTGTTTTATTTT
>NC_043701.1:175131122-175146492 GCF_006229205.1 Suricata suricatta
AGCTCTGGTCGCCTACTTCGGCCCTGACTCCGCCTGAGCAAAATGCAGTTACAGGCTGGCCTGTGAGAACCCAGGTCCCCGTGAAGAAGTCCTCGGAGGCTCACACAGCACGCTATGGAAGAGTTGCTGAGCGTTCTCTTATCCCTTTTTCCACTTAGATTCTCCGAGCTTCTTTCCATGCAGGTGCTCAGGAGGAAAAATACGTCAGCACTGGAGGCTTCAGTGTGGAATTTTTCAATCATCTGAACATTGTTCTTGGCAAGGAATAATTTAAAACAAACAGCCCTTATGGGTTACACCTTCAGACCAGTGAGAAATAGTATTCTCTGATTCTCTGATCATCCCGATCACTTTTTCTTTTTTTTTTTTCTGTTCCCAGTTATCTGTCCTGTGCCGAGTCGCTGAGGGAGATACCCATTAGGCTTAGCATCTGTTAAATATTTGTCAAACTGTCTGTCACGAGCCTGGCAGCCAGAGGGAAGAGAAAAAGCATTAAGGGAGCGTGGAGCTCCAGGCTGGGCGGGCGCTTACGTGGTCCAGACAGTTTAGAGATACGTGGGGCCCTTTCAAAAGAAAGAGAGAAGGGACGAAAGAAAAGCATGTGCTGTGGGGGCCTGCATACTTTGGTTCTGTACTTGGAGGTACAGAAAAAGAAAGCTTTTAGCTGAAAATGAGTGGGTTTTGGCAAGAAGCGGTGCTGCGTGCTGGCAGACTGATTGTGCTCTTCCACTTAGATAAAAATGAAAATGCAGGAGGTATTTAGCTTTTTTCTTCTTGAGGATTAAAAGCCTCAATTTGGCTCCATGCAGAGACGGCCCTTGAAGATTTATATGAGGCACCTATGTGGCATCAATTACAGGCCTTCGGGCCGCCGGCAGCAGCTCCACTTGCCCAAGCTCCAAACGCAGGATCCCAAGAGTGAAGGTTTAAAAGGCTTGACTGGGCGTCTCTGCGCCGGGCTTGGGTGGGACCCTTGGGTGAGGGGCTTTGAGTTTTACTAGAGGACTTCCACTCCCTGATCATGATGGGAGCGTCCAAGGCAGCTGAGCAAGCCCTGGGGTGATGAGTACGATGAGACCCTTTGTCTAGCCGGGCCTCAGTTTCCCCACCTGGGAGGCGAGGGCGTCAGACTGGCTTTCCTTCAGCTTTTCTGTGAAGTAGATGGCCACACACTATAACACGTCCTTTCTCCAGCTCTGACATTACTGCGTTGTGAAGCGGGGGGGGGGGGGGGGGGGTCAGTGCTGGAAAGGGGCTCCGTTTCCGGGATGGGAGACCCATTCATTAACACCCAGCACAGCGAGGAATTCGGAAGCAGGTACATTAGGCTATAGCCAACAGCTAGCAAATTGATGCGTTAGGTCGTTAATGTATCCTAGTCACTCACTCGGCCAATGTTACTGCGCGCCAGCCCTGGGCCAGGCTCTGTGCTAGGTGCTGGGCTTCACAGGGAACAAGGCAGTCCGGCCCTGCCTGCTCCAAGCTCTGTCTGGCCCTGCTTGGACTTCTGTCCTGTTGGCTTAAGGACTTGCCTCAGTGTAGGTCCAAGCCCAGGAATGTGCTATGAAAATGAAGTTCCAACACCCTATTAAAAGCCAAGCATTTACTTCTAAACACCAAGGACTTTAAGACTTCTATCTTCAAGGAGCAAGGGATTTGTTTTGACAAAAGAAGTATAAACAGGATCCCAGTGAATAACTTTTCTCATGGCTGCTCCTGCTTTAATCAATTCTATATTTATTGGTGACCTCATAGGGTCCAGACTGTCCCAGACTGTACGTCCAGAGGATCCAAAGGGGGTGGCAGTGGAGAGAGAATTTACGGTTTGCAGCTCAGCCGAGGAGGCAAGGCCAAGTCTGGGGACAAGAGCTTAAGAATGAGACAGCACAGAGGTTCCGTGATCACAGGTGTGCTGCAGGCCGTGGAGCTGCAGAAGCTCAGAGGGGAGGGGACAGCATACTTGGATCAGTGTTCTGGAAGAGGAGAAGGGAGAGGGCACTCCAGATCGTCCTCCTGTGCTGGCCTAGGCCGTGGTATACAGCTGTCCAGCTGCTCACCGGCCGCTGAGCTGTCGTGGCCTTTCCAGCCCTCTGTATGTAGAGGCTGGAGCTCCCAGGCTCGATGTGCAGAGAGGCCCCCGGCCTGTGAAAGGGGGATGACCCCTGGCTAGGGGGATGTCCAGGTTACAGGGATGCCCCCTCCCCCGCAGACCCCTAGATGGTGCCACTGGTGAGATCTCACCCACTTCTCAGAGCCCTGGGTCCTTGCCTGCTGCTGCTGTGGATCCCTAGAAGCTAAAAGTTCCAGAACTGTTCAAATCCTGTCTCTGTCACTTGCTGCTCGGTGGCCTTGTGCTAATTCTTCTCAGTGCCTCTTTTGGAATCTAAAAACAGGCTGATCGTAGCATCCTTTTCATAGGCCTATTATGAGGCCTGCAGGAAACCAACGTGTAAAGTGCCTAGCAAGGTGCCTGGTATACAGCAAGCACCCATTCATGTTAGCATTACCATGTCTGTTATCGTTATACATCAGGTGACAGAGGGAAGGCCACGGCCTGGCCTGGAGGTCCTCTTTTTCTGAAAACTAGCTCTGCCACACCCTATACAAGCCCATGTCTAAGATCCTGACTCCCTTGAGCTATAGCTCAGCCAAGCGGTCTGCGTCCAGACTGCAGCTTTCTCTGTGTTAGTTTCTGCGGAAGCACTAGCCTCTGCCGTTTCTTGTCTGGACGTCGCGTGAACTCTGTGTGCCGTGAATGTGCCTGTCTCCCCCACTCTAGCCCCTCTTGCGTTGGGGGCTGACTTCGGCAAAGACGGTTCGAAGGGAGTTGTTGACGTGCCAAAAACCTGGATCAGGCTCCAGTGGGCCAGGCCCGCCAGGGAAACAGTTCGGGTGTGTCACGTGGCTGGTGTTCTAGGAAGTCGGAAGGTGGCAGCTAGAGGAAACTAGTTTACCTGCGAGAAGACTCTGGGCCCAGAGAATAACTGTCACCTAACATTTGTTCTCTGTCTCCCAACAAGGAGGAGCTAGGAGCAGGTATTACAGAAAGACACGTTTGGCCTTAAAATAAGAATGGACTCTTAACATGATGTTGATAAAGAGCACTGGACCCTCTGCAGGTAAAGCGTCTCCTGTCCCTGGAAGTGTACAGACTCAGGATGAAGGAGTCCCTGATGGGGTTCGTGGCAAGAGGATTATTGCTGCCGGGGGTCTGCAGACCCTGTGACATCAGGACTTTCAGGTCATCAGCGGCTTCCGCCTTCCCGGGCATTCGTTTCTCAAGTGCCTTTGGCCAGCACAGCTGCGAACCTCCCTGGACCCTGGCCCATGGCCCAGGAAGGAGCCGGGCTGCCTCTCTGTATAGAGGCTGCTATGTGCCTTGGCCCCTGCTTGCCCGGCCGTTTCCTGGCCCCGCCCTCCCGTGGCGTTTGCTTCATTTGCTCATAGCTCCAGGTGAAGCCAGTCCCTGGGGCCCCAGATGGCCCAGTCTCGGGGGCTTCAGAGCCAGGGCAGCTCACAGTAAGGGTGGGGCAGGCATTGCCATCCAAGAGTAAACCAGACAAGCACTTGAGAGAGACTGAGGCACAGAGAGGGGGAGTGACAACCCCAGGGCCTCACAGCAAAGTGTAGGGGCTTTGATGGAAACCAGGGCCCCTGGCCCCCAGACAGCACCCTTCCTGGGCCTTTGGGAAGTTTTGCCTTGAAGCTCATGCTTGCTCGGTTCCTGCTCTGGTCACAGTGCAGATGTGGGCGGGAAGGCAGCTTTGTGGGCGTCAGGGCCCCAGAGGCTGTGTGCTCTCCTTGGAGCTCTGATGTTGGAGAAAGGCCCCTGTGGTGTCTCCATCCCCACTGAACTCCTCACAGGAACTACCAAGTTGGGAGTTCATTTAAGCTCCTCTCATTCGTCAGGTTAATTTTGTAAAAGGAGAGACCAAGGTCCAGGGACAATAACGGGTCTGAGATAATATAAGGGTCAGAGAAGGTGCTGGAGGCAAAGTCCAGTCCCCTGGCCCCATTCCTATGGCTCTGGTTGAGCTTTCTGGAAAGCAGCAAGTCAGGCAGGACCCCACATTCAGCCCCACCTCACTTCCGCGGGCTCCGGACCCACCTCGGTTTCCCCTCCCAGCACAGCACGTGGCATCATCTCGGCTCGGACACCCAGAGCCTTTTATTTCCCTCGGACTGAAGCCCTGCTAGGAACAACTGTCATCTAGTTGCTACTGGGGGACCCTCACTTCTGGCAGATTAACCATGGGGGGGCCTGAGGCTTCTATCCCCGTTTGGAAGCCAGTGGCCTCCATGTCACACTGATTCGTGCATTCCCTGACTCCATCCTTTGTCCACTGATGCGTATAGCTGCCTTCCTGCTCCGGCCAGGCACTGCCCCAGGGGCTGGGGAGGAAATGTGAGCTCAGACCTTACAGTTAGCACGGAGCTGGAATCACCCCGGCAGCCTTAAAAACCATGGAAGCCATCTCCAGAGATTTGATGCCGTTGGCCTGGGCGTGGCCTGGGTACTTCAGTTTCTAAAACTGCATGTATCTGCATGGAAATTTGTTTTCCAGGAGAAAAGAGCTGGTAGAAAGAATGTGACTCTAGGGAGTAGCATCCTCGGGCTGGCTGTGGGCAGAGTGGAGCCAGGGAGGGCCTTGGGTCACAAGGAAGGGACAGCATCCACTGTTGATGTTGCTGTCCCAGTGGCCAGCACCACAGCAGGCCTGGCCCCCGCTCTCCAGAAGGTTCCATCCTAGGCCACTCAGGGTGAACGCGGAGGGCTCATAAGCACCTGCATGTGACCCAAGTCCTGTAACTACAAGGGGACGTGTCTGGTGGTTACAGCCTCTTTGCTTCCAAGGCCCTTCTTGGTCTCAGTGATTTTGCAGCTGTGTTTTTAGGATCGGTGCTTTCCCCTCATTTGTAAAACTACTGAGATCTAGACAAATAGAACTAGAGGTCATACATCGGCGCATCCCCATTTTGCGGGGTGTTTTCAGGAGCTGCCACTGCCGATGTACCGGGGGCCTTTCTGCTCACGCCCCTTGGTCACCGTGCTCACCTAGACCTAGTGCGGAAGGAAGGCTTCCAGGCGCAGATCAGCGGGCTCTCTGCATAGAAGATGGCTCGGAGCGCAATGGTTCGGGACTTCCGTCTGCTGGTGGCAGGGCCAGGCCTGGAACTTGGGTCCCACCTCGAACCCTGACTCTTTCCAACGTGCCAGGCTCCTCCCAGCCCCTGCCTGCATCGTGTCTCTGACACCTGGCTGTTCCCGGGGTCCGCTTGCACCACCCACTCCTCCGCTTACGCACCCAATCCTTAGTTTCATTACCACTGCAAGGGAATATCTAAACTGTTTGCTTTTCTTGGCCTTGAGGATAAGGGAGAGGTCACCGCCTGACTCTGGGGCCCCATTATTGCCCAGGGGGCCCTGCGGTGACAGCATATGCTCTGTGTCCTGTCCAGCTCAGCCCCCAGCTCTTTCCCAGACTCGCAGTAAAACTTGAGACCAGAATGAGGGGGACACAAGGCACAGGAAGATGGGGCTTTGGCTTGGGTATGTTTGTGTAACGTGCCATATGTCATTTTCTTTTCACATAAAAACATCTCTCTCAAAGCCATAGGAGTCCACTCGGCTGCCACTAACCAAATACCAAATGTTTCCCTTCTCCTCTCTCGCTCCTCCCGAGAGGTGGGCTGTGAGGAACTGATGCTCCCTTGCCTTTCAGACGTCAGAGTGCTTTTTTCCTTAGAGCAAGCACTTGATTGTTTTTTCCAGCTTTGGCAGGAATTTTTAAGAGAAAGCTCTCTTCAAATCACTTTTCTATTTATTGTTTTAGACCTGGAGTACGGCAGAGCGAAGGGCTCATGGCCTGGCGGACTCCACTCTCCTCACATCTGTTTTCCTAAACTGCCTTAGGACCTATCAGCCCCTCCCCGTGCCCTGAAAAAAACAAAACAAAAGCCTTAAAAAAAAAAACAAACCTGGTATTTTGGAAAAACAATGTTAAATAAAACAAAATGAAACAAAATGAAATAATATAATCCTCCAGTTGGTAGAAAAATGGCTCCAGAAATCACTTTTGGACACCCCCCCTCCCCCCTCCTCCGTGTACAATAAACATGTGGTTTCATTTCCAAGGGCTCCTGTTAGCGTTTCCATTTCCTCAGGAAGCCGCCTTTCTTGCTCTTACTTCTGAAATGGAACGTGCATTTTCATTGGCCCAAGTTCAAGGAGCGCCGGGGGCAACAATGAAAACAGTCCCAGGCAGGTTCCAGTCAGCGACACCCCTCCCCGCCCCCCCCCCAGGCCCTGACTCCCCAGGCCCTTGCTCCCCATCCGTGAGGGACAGAGGCCAACTGTCCCAGCCGGGGGAGGGGGTGACATCCTCGCTTACTTGGGTCTGTGGCCTTCTGAGGGGAGCCACACTGTCCTCGCCGCCTGTGTTCTGGCCTTCAGTTGGGAAAATCTGGTTGCCCTCCAAGCGTCCGCATACCACAGCTCTTAATTAAGAAAGTATGTTCCCATTTCATGTCACTCGAAAAGAATGAAAACAGTGACAGCATTTATTTATCTGCACTATCAATATCATTCCTGGTTCTGAGTCCACCGGGGGTTATGAGTCTTGAAGGAATTGACTGGGTTGTGAGAGCCTAACCTCGGCCATGTGCGGCACGGACATGTGGCTGCTCTCTGAGAGGGAGGCTCCGAGTGAGGCAGAGGAGGGCGGGCAGGGCCCTGGCCCCTGCCCTCTCCCAGCCGGGAGTCCATGGCTCAGCGACACGAGGGGTGGTTTTTGCCTTCTTTGGTCTGATATGGAGTCCGGTCCCCTTTCACTACATCCCATTTTCTTTCTGAGCCTTCAGAGAAGTAAAAGTCACCATTTCTTGAATCTTCTAGAAGAGCTGCGATCTGTCTGAGGAGCTGCTTTTCACGTGGGACCCACTAAGTGCTGAGACGGGCAGGTTGCTAATCCCCGGGGTAGGGCCGCTGGCCTCACCCAGCGTGCCCGTGTGACATGTGAGGCGGCCGGGCCCCTGGTCACGGGACTTGCCTGAGACTGTAGAGCAAGTAAGGCCACTCCGGCCGCATTAGCAGAACACCACAGTCGAAACAACAGGCATTTCTCTCTCACAGTTCTGGAGGCTGAGCGTCCAAAATCAAGGTGCTGGTGGATTCAGTGTGTGCCGAGAACCTGCTTTCTTCTTGCTGTGTCCTCACATGGCAGAAGGGGTGAGGGAGTGCTCAGGGGGCTCTGTGAGGGCACTGATCCCACTCTTGAGCGGGCTTCCTGCTCCCCACCCCACTGCCCACCCTTCTGTGAACCCTACTCAAATCACATGCACTCTAACATGATCCGTGCTGGGACACCGAACCCATTCCAGTCTCCTTGGCCTTGGAGCCCAGCCCTTTCCTGGGCCCAGCCTGCCTTGGCAACATATGATCTCCCACCACACTCCCGTGTGCACGGTGAACCAGCCCCCCCTCCCTGGGGCACTCTGCCCTTCGATCAAGGGCACAGCTCAGTGCCCTAGAGCTTATAAGGGGCTTCATAGTCCCTTCCCCATTTCCAGTCACCTTCCTTGAGATATGCTCCAGTCTGCCTTATCCACTAGACCTCTATTAACCATGGCCAAGGTCGAACATCACATCACAAAGGCCACACCCCCATTCTTGGTCTCCACTGACTATCAGCTGTTAACACTAGGCCTGTTCCTAGATCATCAACCTGCCAGTAAGTTTAAGACGTTTCCTGCCATTCATCCACACCCCCCCCCAGTTGTTGAATTCAAGAAGAGAATCTTAAAGTTGAAGGAACCTTCTTGTATCAAGAATCGGGAGACCTTGGATGACAGTTTGTTAAGTGAAGGACCCACAAGAGTAAAGCTAGAATAATTAGATGATTGGTGGATACTTCGGGATAGAGGAGCCTGATGCTGCCTATAATGAAAGATTCTTTCTGGCTTGGAGGGAAGGGCCAATGAGGCACACAGCCCAAAGCAGGATTTTCATGTTCTAGAAGAGTTGGCATTGTCTCTGTGTTTGGGAGTGGACAGCATGTACATGCCTGTGGGCATAACCTCCCAGGGTGCTCTCAGCCTGAGAGATAGAGAGAGTCAGAGACAGAGAGAAAAGGCTCTGCCCTTCTTTGTTGGATGACCCTTCCCCCAAGCCCAACATGCGTTATGGACCTCCCTGTGCTTCCAACTTGTATCGTGTGACTTTGCAGAAGCGACGGGCACCTTGGGTTTGCACTGGACAATTTGCATCTCCTCGTGTCACTCTGATCAGTTTCCAAATTCACAGCCTCCCTGCCATGCCCTCGTTCTTTATTTCTAAAGGAACTGCAAACATGTTGCCGTTGGATTTTATTGATGCTGGTGGTGGTGATGCTTCCTCAGAAGATAAGCCCACTTATCTTTCTAGAAGCCTGAGAAAAGAATCCAAGTAGATATTTCCGATTCTTTTCTTTCTTTCTGGGCTTCCGACGCGTGGCTCTCTTGCCGGGGACCCTCCGTACAGTTGGGAGAGGCACGGAACTGAGGTGCTGACAGCTTGTGTTGGGATCACATGGTGTTTACTGTGCTGTGAGTTTATAACAGTCTTGTTTCCATACTGACAGCAAACGCCATATGGAGAGAAAAAATCCTGTCAGATGAACCCTTAAGGAATCACAATATGGTACATGAAATCTCTTAATTGCTTTTGGAAATAGGGAGGGGCCCATTGCTCAAATCACACAAGCCGTGCAGTTCTCTCTGCCATAATCTAATAAAACTGGAGTTTGACACAAGGTACTCACTTTACTTCCATTCTGTTTGTGCTGGGGAGGTTCGTCTGACTGGGAAAGGATGAGGTAGTTGGCTTTCCCTGCCTTGGTGGGGGGATCAGGTTCAATGGGAGGCTGCGAGAACGCAGGCTCTATCTACAGGGCCTCGTGCTAACAGGTGCAGGCTGCAGACCTGTCACCCTCTCGGCTCCCTCCTTCCCAGATTCCCTACTGTGGCTGACGATAACACTCATCTAACTTGACATTTTATTGCTGTCACTTGGGATCTTGTCTGCTCACCCACACACTCCACCCTGTTCAACAGAATCCAGGCTCCCTGAGGGCTGGGATCGCATCCCATTCCCTCCCACCCCCCACTCCACCAATTCTGGCACACATCGAGGTGGGTTAAATGTTTGTTGGAGTGGCCATTTGTGAACCATCTGTGCATGGAAAGGTAACCGAGTTAAGGCTACAGTCCAAAGCGAGTTTCATCCCCGAAACCATTTGAAAGATAAGAGGGGGAGCTTGGAAGGTGGCTAACTGTGTTGATCAAAGCGTCCACTCAGGAGAGAAGAGAAATTTCTGAGTGGCTTCTGACCCAGTGTACTTAGAGCTGGTGAATGCCCACAAAAACAGGTCCTGCCTTCAGCCAGTTTACCCCTGAGAGGAGAAGTGGGCTGTAAAACTCTCCAACCTGTATGCCTAGTCACTTTCTCTTTTGGTTGCAAGAGACACAAACCCAACACTAAATGATTAAAGCATTCTTGTCGGGCAAATAAACCCACAGGCACCTGGCAGGCCTCGACGAGGCTGGCTTCACGGGCTCCGGGGATGTTCATAGCACGGGTTTCTTCCGTCTGCACTCAGCCCGCTTTCCCCTGCTTCGTTCTCTGTGGGTTCTCACTGCCTAGTGGGAAAGACAACTGTGGCGGCTCTTGATGGACTGGTCCTCAGACCTTGACATCCGAAAGAGAAGCAGATGCCATTCCTGTAACTTCTACGGGACTACCACCAGCTCAGGTCCTACGCCTTGAATCTGGAGATAGAAGGCTCTGATTGGCTAGCATTGAGTCACATGTCTGTTTCTGAACCTATCACTGTGGCAGAAACAGGGACCTCTTACTGTCTAGGGCTGAGTCATGTGCCCGTCCAACAACCAGGCCTGCAGCTGAGAGATGAGGGCTCTGATTGGTTAGGACTGGGTCACGTGCCTGTCGTGAAGCTCCCTTAGAACCTAGGCTGGATTTTTTCTGGCTCAGATCAGATTCCTTGAAGGAAGGGAGAGGGACCAGACCAAAACCCCATTAACACAATGGTAACATGGTGTTTCCTAAGCACTTTCTCTGTGTTACGCTCTGTTCTGGGTCTTTCCTATGCATTGTCTTCGTTAGTCCTCATGACAGCCCTAGAAGATGGGTTCGACTACTGTCCGCAGTTGACAGATGAGGAAACCGAAGTATGAAAGTGTTAACGTCAGTTGCCCAGGACACAGGCAGTGAATGGTGAGGCCGGGGTTTGAACCCAGGTAGTTTAGTTCCCGAGCCCGAGCTCAGGGCCACCACCCTCCGTGCAAGTCAGAGCTTTACTTTCTGTAAAGCTCTTTGGGTGCAAAAGCGAGTTGATGTGATGGTTGCGTGCATATCTCCTTGTTGTGTTCCTGATGTCCAGAGAACCCCCCCCCCCAAGGGGAGGATTCTGCTTCTGCTTTGCACGTGAGGTCACCTGCCTGTGAGGTTTCTAGTGCAGCTGCGCAAAGATCCGATGTTCAGTGCTTGAGAAGGCAGGAGGCAACAGGTCTCAGTCCCTTGAGCATCTCTCTGGTGGAAGAAACCATCTGTGGAGGCTTTGACATCATTGCAAGAAGAACCAGAAGATTCCCCCTCCCCCCATCTTACCTCCAAAGTGCGTCTTTATTTTTCTGAGGAAGACTGAGGCCTCAGAACAAGTGAGTTGCTTGAAGTCACATAGCAGGTCATTGGCTCACACCAGGTCTCCAGGTGAACAGGCTTGGAGTCCTACACTACATTTCCTTTCTAGAACTCTCTGGGCTGCCGAATGGCTGAAAGCTGGTCACTTCTCATTTCCGTGCTTCTAGCTCCTCAGCTGGAAAATGCAGGGTTTTCATAATTTGAAATGCTTTGAATCCCAAGTAATTTTTAAATCTTTTCAAAGTAAAGTTTTCAGATGCGGTTTGAGCTGCAGGCATGGTTTGATCCAGGGGTTTATGACACCATGAGGACACCAACTGTTCTTCTTGTCGTTTCCCCAGCCCTGACCTCCTCTGTGCATGAGCCTCATTATCACAGCAACTCTCCTTACAGGGTCAAGAGCACACTCTGGCCTCATCCCCATGTACCCCAACACCCGGAGGGAGAGAGAGCATTCTGCTTGACCTGCCCCACACAGTCTGGGATGGAAACTGGCTTGGGATACATGCCTGCCACCCCTATCCAGTCACTAACTGGGGAGTGTGACACGGTGATCGACAACCCAGGGGGTGGAGGCATCATCCCCAGAACTGCTGGCATCTGGCCTGAGGAAGGAAGAATGAGCTAGGAACTAAAGCTGTCTTCCTCTAAACCAACTTTGTTCCCTCTGAGTCTGCACAGCCTGGAGATAAACAAGGGGTTCTGAGAATTTGCCAGTTACCGTGCCCCATCCGCCTGGGGCTCTAGATCCAGGTGCGGGTTGATAGGACGGCTCAGCCTGACTCTCTCCTACATCTCACCACATTCTTTCTTTCTTTTCCTTTTTTTTTTTTTTTTTCCTGTTTCCAGACAGAGATTACTGCAGTTTATGTGACAAGCAGCCAATCGGGAGGCTGCTTTTCCGGCAGTTCTGCGAAACCAGGCCTGGACTGGAGTGTTACATTCAGTTCCTGGACTCAGTGGTAAGTCCCTGCTCCCAAGGAGGCCCCGTGGCCCTCTGTGACCATGACTGTATTTGCCCAAAGGAAAAGACAGACCACATCGTTTAGAAGGGTGAAGAATAAAATTGTTGCTCAGGAGATTTCTAATGCGGACTTTGAGAACACTGACTTGTCCGCGAGTCTGTACCTGCTGGGTGACCACGGGTGACCCACCTCCCTCTCTGGGTCTCAGTTACTGCTGCTTTAAAGTGAAGTCCCAGCAATTCTGGGAGCCTGGGTTAGTACCCCACCCAGGAAGTGCCCGAGGACTCCAAGATAACACTTGGATTCCACGACCCTTTCTCTTGGCTGAAAACCCATATTCTAAAAGTTTAAAACTTGTGTCTGTGTACTTATGTACTGTCTACTCCTCTGCTAGAATGCAAGCCCCCTGAGGCCAGGACCCTGAGATCCCTCTTCACCCCTACCTGGCGTGGTGCCTGGCACCTACCGGCATTGAGTGTTCGTGGAATGAACACGCGTGGGTCATTTCAAGCCAACATGCCTCCAGCGGCTGCTGGCGTGCGTGGCCATGTTTGATACCACAAGGAGACGTCTTTCACGTTTTCTCGTCGGTGATTTGTTTAACAAACAGTGTTTGATCTGCATGCGCTTTTAGGACTGGGTGTAGAAATATGCAGGAAGGCCTAGCACCCCAGCCTGGCAGATTGCCCTTTGGGGGTCTGTCCAAGGAAGGTGGACAGTGGGTGGGAGGGAGGGCAAAGAATGGAGACCAGTCATGAAAGGAGTAGGGTGTTTCCAGGCTCCCAAGATGCCGCTATTTCCTAGTGGACCTAATGCCACCCTTGGTGGAGGCCATCCCCGACCTCTGTCTCGGTTTGGGGGACCGTCCTGTGGGGCCCAAGTTTCTGTGTCTGCTTCAGAGTCTCAATGTGGATCTATAGATTTACAAGCCAAATGGCCCACTGAGTGTCTCCATCAGAAGTCGCCTTCCCCCAGATCCCCGAAGCTACCAGGCCTGACATATTCCCTGCTCCACTTACCAGCACCCACAGTCACCCAAGCCTGAAACTCTTGCACTGTCCTTGACCCCTCCATCTTCCTCATCTCTTCCCCTATCTAATCAAAGACTATGTGCTTGATTCTGTGACCTGTCACAGACCAGTTCCCCTCCATCGCCTCCGTCTTGGTCTCAGAAGAGGCCCTCAGCGTGTCTCACATAAGCGATTACAAAGTTTTCAACCTTGGCTGAGCTGTAGAAACACCTGCAGAGCCTTAAAAAAATACCAGTGCCCGAGCTGAAGCCCAGACTCATTAATTTGAATCTCTGCAGGATGGAGCATAGGGGCTAATACTTCCATAACTTCTCATAGTTTCAAACTGTAAAAAGTAAAGTCAGAAAATAGTCTACGTGCCCTTCACCCTGCTTCAGCAATTACAAACTCACGGCCGGTCTTGTTTCACCCATCCTCCCCATCAGTAGCGGTTCATAGTAAGTATCATGTATATTTTGTCTGTGAACATTTCAGTAGATCTCGCTAAGCGATATGGGCTCCTATATACACACACACAAATCACTACAATAGCCTAGTGCAGCTCTGAAAAAGTAAGTGTTATCATCAAGTATTAGTGTTTAAATTTACAACTGTCTCGGGGCGCCTGGGTGGCTCAGCCAGTTAAGTGTCTGACTTCAGCTTAGGTCATGATCTCGCAGCTCATGAGTTTGAGCCCCATGTCAGGCTCTGTGCTGACAGTTCAGAGCCTGGAGCCTGCTTCAGATTCTGTGTCTCCCTCTCTCCTCTGCCCCTCTCCTGCTTACACTCTCCCTCTCAAAAATAAATAAATGTTAGAAATGTTTTTTAATTATTAAATTTACAACTTTCTCATACTTTTCATAAATACATGTTTTGATGGGTTATAACCATCTACCCGTTGTTCATCCAGAAGAGTGACCCATAGTTTGAATTCTGCTGTGTCACCCACTCTGTCGTGCAATAGATTTCTCTGAATTGCTTGTAATTCTCTCATCGAATCTGGAAACTTGATCATATTCAGATTCCTTGTTTTTATCTTGGCAGGGGCTGCGGGGCTGACTTCATAAGTGGTCTCATGTTCTTCCCCTGGTCAGGGGACATTACTATCCGCTTGTCTTTCTTTTAGAGACAGCAGCAAGTTTGGGTATTCAGTGCCTAAATCTGTTGATAAATTAGGGGTTGCAGCATGCCGACATTCTAATTTTGTCATTCCTTCTTCATTTGCTAACGGAAACAGGTCCTTTCAATTACTCTTTGGTTACCCACTGATAAAGTTT
Organism: Suricata suricatta; assembly: GCF_006229205.1. Lineage (NCBI taxonomy): Eukaryota > Metazoa > Chordata > Mammalia > Carnivora > Herpestidae > Suricata > Suricata suricatta. The sequence goes on from NC_043701.1 coordinate 175,145,071, forward strand.
GTTCATTCTATCCCTGTATTTATGCTTTCAAAGTACCAACTGGTTCACCAGTACCCTTCTATAGTAGTAACCGATTTGTTTTAAACGTGTGGATTTAAACATGGATGCATTTCAATGCATGGTGGCCATTATCCTTATTCCCCATGGTCTCATTGTTGGCCACCAGCTTGGCTCTGAGCCCTCGAGAGGACCCAGTAGTCATGGGCCGTCTCCTTGCTGAATGGGAGGATGTGATGTGATGGCGCATCTTGTATGTTTCTGGCCCTGGACGTAGAGTCCATTGTATCTCCAAGGAGCCTCGTTCCTTCTATTGGGAAATGGTACGTGGAGACCACAGTCTGACACTAAGGGTGCTCTTTACCAGTGGATGGGCCCTTATTTCGAATAGACTTTGGTATTCTCTAAGTCATTCATGACTGTACTGTGTATCCAGTGTCAGGAAGCATTGACAACAGGATAAAGTCCAAGTTCTGAAGCTGAATACCAGACCTTCCACTGACTGGCCTCCCCAACCTGCACTTTCATCCTTGACCTTCACCCGGGTCTTTCTTGAGCCATGCATTCTGGCCCTGCCACCTGACTTACCACCACAGAGGTTGAAGTTTCTTGGCCCCGGTGTCCCCCATGTCCCCTCTGCCTGGCAAATGCCTGATTGTCCTCAGACCCTACTCTCAGAAGCGTTCCCCAACCACCCCCTCCCTGCTGTGCCCTCTGCTCTGGGTGCTCCCTCCAGCACGCCCCTGACTGGTTGTGCTGGCAGAATGGTGTGTTAGTAGGGAGTGCAGGTTCCAGAGACAGACTGAAGGAGCTGGCTGGTGGTGAGACCTTGGGTGGGTGCCGAACCCTCCATGAGAGTTAGCAGGTGAGTGTGCGGTCGAAGAGCGTGGCAGGTAGGGGCACAGCTGGTGCAGAGGCCTGCAGGCCCGCGTCTGTGGCTGGAGTAGAGGGAACAGGGGCAGAGAGGGGTCTAAGAGACGTGTGATCCTGCAAGACTTTGTGCCATTGAAGAACTTTGACTTTGAATGAAATGGGGAGCCATTGGAGGGTTTCAAACAGAGCAGTGGCATGGTTTCCTTTTTTTTTTTTAAGTAGTTTATTGTCAAATTAGTTTCCATACAACACCCAGTGCTCTTCCCCACAAGTGCCCTCCTCCATCACCTCCATCTCTTTTCCCCCCTTCCCCTTCAGCCCTCGGTTCATTTTCAGTATTCAATAGTCTCTCAAGTTTTGCGTCCCTCTCTCTCCTCAACTCTCTTTCCCCCTTCCCCTCCCCCTGGTCCTCCATTAGGTTTCTCCTGTTCTCCTGTTAGACCTATGAGTGCAAACATATGGTATCTGTCTTTCTCTGCCTGACTTATTTCACTTAGCATGACACCCTTGAGGTCCATCCACTTTCCTACAAATGGCCATATTTCATTCTTT